>NW_027106192.1:5128-7467 GCF_000696795.3 Halyomorpha halys | reverse complement strand
ATTTATTTAATAAAAAATATGGATTATATAAAAAATATAATTGATCAAATTATAATAATAATAATAATAATAATGTATGTGCAAGATAAAGAAAAATAAATCTAAGCAATAATAAAATAAATACACATTCGTGCCTATACGCAATATTTACATTCTGTGGGGCAACTCTGAGCTTTGCCTTGCCACTCCCGTGCGAAAGGCAAAGTAGGGCTGCCCAGGTATGAGTGGCGGAAAATGCAGTTAATCCAATATTTCCCCTTCAAAATAATGAATATTGCAGTATCTACTTAATAATAAGCTCATTACACTAATTATCAATTAACTGCGTCATTTAGTGTTGCGATAGTTAATTCCTGGTAACTGCTAATAAAGGAGCGATGATTTGAACCCGGTTCCTTTCACCCGGGACCAGTTATTGGCTATTAGGGCTATCTAATATTGCACATGTTCTCCAGGGACTGCAAAATAACAAGACCAGTAATACTACTCTAGTCTAAGGCTGTATTCAATTTGCATATGAAATATCTTGTATATATTAAATACATGCTACGAATGTACAGAAACAAGTATATTGAAACTAAAAACAGTTAATTGGATGTATGAAATATAAATAAAAACTATGAAGTCGGTAAAAGGTTCCATGTAGAATTACCAACAGGTTTAATAGTTGCAGATAATACTAGTGCAACGATAACCGGTTTTTCTCCATTTCATTATTTCACGTTTGAATTTCAAAACTTTAACCGTAAAAGTGGGTTACTTCCCACCAGATATTGGCCCTTTTTTGGTATTATACATTTTTTATCCAGTTTTAGCAGCCTAAAAAGTCTGAATTTTTTACTTCGGATGTCTTAAAATATATGTAAATAAAAAAAGCACTAATTTGCACTGTCCTCGTATCAATATATTACATATATATTTATTATTATTATTACTATATGGGCGACAGACCAGGTCTATGTCCTCGCGTGATGTATTAGGAAATACATCCTGCGTTTCTTGACATAGTCTTTTCTTGGGGTGGGTTCATCACTCCCACGTCTATTTTTTGAGAGTGCCATCCATTGGCTAACGGGCTTCTCAAACGCCCATGGGGAGGTTGTGAGTTAGTTTTGTATTATTTTATGCTTGAAAAAAACCTGGGTGGGACCAGGACTCGATCTGTCAACCTTTGGGTTGCTAGACGCGCGTTACAACGCTGCTACCACTGCCTTTTATATAAAAGGGGATAGTCGAATCTTTGTTCTCAGTAAATTTTTGAATTACTGGTTCGATAGTTCATCCAATTTCTACGTTAATATAACCGTTGGAGAGCAGAATATCTGCTCTAAAAATATTTTACCTCTCTGTAATAAGTCAGTCGGTCTCAGTTGTTTCAAAATAGTGCTAATATTGATGCACAGTGAGGGTTGTTATTCAAAAAATATTTATGCTACTAAAGCATAACAATAAAGTATACAATAATTTATAAGAAACTATCAATTTGTGTTTATTAAGTCCATATACATCCCTTAATATAGCAATAGAGAAGCACAAATGGGCCAGCTAGGATTTTAAATAAAAAGATGAAGACAATTTTATAGGTACATAGAGAAACTTTGCAGCACTTTCTAAAATTTAATCTAAACCGAGAATTAAGAACTGATATTATTTAATGCTTGATCGTGTCGGGTTTTCCAACCACTTTACACTTGTTAGCAGAGTCCGAAATTGTATACAATAAAACACTGAAGAGTTTGTTATTTAATAAAGAATAAACAAATCTAGTGTGGTGCGAGCATCTCGCATTTTCTCCTATCTCTCCAACCTAAAATTACGGACAAGTTATTTGCTATGAAAATTCGAATTTTAATGTTTCTGGTAGTGGAAATAATAAAGTGAATAAATAAAAATAAAGTGAATATATCTCCTAACATTTCATAATTTCAATAATTTTTTTAAGAAAATCCAGAATATAAATTCTAGTTCCTCCCGAAAATACTACAGTTTAACAAAGATAACGGAGCTGCATTACAATCGGGGACATTGGGAAGGTCTTCCGAATTGGATGCTTCTTTTTTTTCTTTTTTCTCCTTTACTCATTTACGAAATTCTTTAATATTTTGCAATTGAGTAAAGGATATCTATACGCCAATACTACCTATGGTTTAATATTGATTAAAATGAAATTTTTAAAAAATTTAAAATAAGAAAAATTAAAAGTTCTTCAAAGAATACACATTTTAGCCCTGCCAGACCATTTGATTGTACGTTCACATACCGAGTTTAATCAAAACCGTTTGAGTCTTTTTTGAGAACCAATCAGAGTAGAATATAAATAAAAAAAAAATTAATAAAAA
>NW_027106192.1:0-5078 GCF_000696795.3 Halyomorpha halys | reverse complement strand
CCCCTGAAGCAATTAGTTCAAATTACCGAGATTATACTGTCAACATCGATAACTAATACGTAAGGAAACTTTGTTGGCAATCTTAGTCATAAAGTTACGCCTATGGTCTTAAAGTTATATAACATATTTCCATCCTATTTGACTTGCTAACGCATCAACTACTCGAACCATATGTAATATCGGCGTTCGAAAGTCTTTAGACGGCGTTTCAGAGGAAAAATAATAACTGGAATCCCCAGCAAATTGCTCCGTGAAAGTTCTCTCACGGATCACTCGCTGCCGTCAATCACAAGAGGCTTCGGATTAATTAAGAGTTCGTGAGCTGAGAAATATCTCATGAGTGAGCCATTATGAGCTCTTCATATCTCTTCCATGATAATTTATTTATCTCACGTATGTTCGGCTCTTTGCAAACAAGGGATGGTCTCGGGGAAGAATTTCACGCTCGGTTGCGAAGAACTTGGACGTAATTGCTATGGAAATGGATAGAGGACTAAAAAAAAAATTAATATTATTTTGAGGTTCTCTGTAGCCGAATGAGTTGAGGCATAACCTCGTAACTGCACAATGCGATGGCCCCCTCAGCAGGTATACTTTATTTGACCCAACGGAATGAAAAGGTGACACTCCCACTCAGTTTCCTTACCTGTTGGATAACTCCCCTATATGTTGGAAATGACCCGGTAGAGAGGCCAGAGTTGGGCAGGAATCATTTCAGGAGTAATTTAATTACATGTTTCAGTTGCTCTATAATTACCCTCTGATAAGAAAATTTGAATTGATAAACAATTACATTAACGTAATTAAAAGACACAATTAAAATTATTGTTACTGTGTAAAAGTAATTGCAGTTACTTCTCATTAATTGAAATTACACGTCATTTAACTCATATATTAATTCAGTTTATTGAAAGAAATTTCTTATGAACAGAAATTCTATATGTAAAAATGAATCGATACACAAGCGGACGATCATAAAATCGATTTGACATTTATTTTCTTTAATAATTTAATAATTTCTTTAATAATAAAAGAACATAAAATAATAGTTTTCAATTAATTTGCAAAAAAAAATATATACTAATTATTCTTTTTTATTTTTACTTGTTTAAAAATTCAAAAATTTTACATAAAAATAACGAAATTATTTTATTTTAATTTTTTTTAAATATTTTTGTTACTAGTTTTTTAATTTTTCCAGTAAACAAAAGATTCAGAATGTAATTCATACCGAGTTAATTAACTTAAAATCAAGCAGTAAATGACTAATTTACTAAAAAGGAACTAATTTTGAGAAAAAAAATTAAGACATTTAAGGTAATTAACTATTATATTATGTTCTCTTTCCTCTACTGCTGAGGGGTAGAGCTAGATTCGGGTCCAGGCAGAGTGTAAATATTGTAAATAAAAATAGTTGTTTAAGATATTATTTTACTTTATGTTTAAATTTGTTTTTTATTTCTTATTTTGTTATCATTTAAATTATATATTTGGAAATATGGTATGAATGAGCTCTAGAATCCCTTTTACCACTGTCTATAAATATAAGAGAGGATGTAATATTACACAATAAAAAATATACATATTTATTTTCACCATCTTCGAAAAAATAAAAACATCTGTTCCACTACAACCCATGAAGGGTCTGGGGTTCAGTACTTTGTAAGGAAGTACTGTTATTAGACCAACGGTTGTGCAAGGGAGTGATTTGGTCAGAATTACGCTCGACCACCATTATATCCGGCTGGGTGGACCTCAGTCCAGAACGTACAGAAAATATAGTCACGCAGCTTTGTTTTAATTTGAACATTTTTTATGCAGATGTTTTTGCTTGGAGGGGTGAAACGATGGGAAGAGTGGAAAAATCTCTCCAAAATAAAATGTGTCAAATCATATTTGAAAAATATTTGTGAGCCGAAGACAAAATCGTACAGAGGTTATTTTGGCATTGAGAAAAAGTTAGTTTTTACTGGTTTTCGGCTATTTTGTTTTAAATTATCCAACAAAAAAGATCTCGAGCCAAGTAAGTCTCCCATGGTTGCGGTCAAGCTTTTAATTATGTGGGACCACCACTTAATGAAAAAAGTCAATGCTGCAGGCCGGATTTGAACCGGCACCGCCAGGAGATCTCAGATCATTAAGACTGCGCCTATGCACCTAAGCTACGGACGGCCTCCCAACCGTAGGTGTAACCAGTAGTGCACAAATTGTAATTTTTCAAAAGCAATTTTGTTCCTTGAAATTTTTTTTCCCAATTTCTTCGACCACTTCCATTTTAATACCGTTCTTTTGATTTTTTTGACAGACCAATAAAAATTTCTTTACTTTCTCATAAAAATGAGCAGGTTTTGTGTTTCATTGATGTATGAAGTCAATGGCCTACTTGAAAAGAGTAACCAAAATAATGCGAGAACAATAACCAAATTAACTATTTTGAATCAGAATAGTATTTTATTTATAGGAAAAAGTGATTTTAATTGAATTCAGCACCCTGGATAACAAAGGGCTTCATGAGAACTAAAGAAGATTTAATCAATTTAGAAGTTTTTGCACAAAAACGGCACTTTCCTACCACTGTGCCAGTTTTTAGATATTCAAAGTAACTAATTTTAAATTATTTTTTTGAAAGTCCTGTATAATTTTAAAACTATTAATATTACCAAGAATTTATTTTTTAGCATCGAAATGTAATTAAAATGCTATTTAGAATATTTAATAACTTTCTTATATTCTGAGAAAATTTATATTAATGTCAGCTTTTCTGGAGCAATATTCTGGAGTAAATGGGTCAGACTCCATTACTTAATTAATTTTAGAAGTGCCGTCTCTTATAATTAAAATTAAAAAATTAATAATGAGCAATAAAATATAAGAGTTATAATAAAACGAAATAAAGTATTTTCGAAAAAGATGAAGGTCAGAGAAATCGGAGTAATTATAGTGAAAAGACCTTGTGAAGCTTCCTCATCGGCGGAGATTGATAATACCGAAGAATTAATTATTGTTATAGGCAATAACTCATCGAGCGGTGGCTGCTGCTTGCTATGGTGTTATACAAGGCCCCGTTGGTCAACGTCCAATCACTCTATTCGTTTCTCTCCTTATTTATTACAATATTTTACTAGCTAATATAATTTATTGACCGAATCAATTCAAATATTTGCAAATCGGCCTGTTGGTTATGTGTTCGAGCTGTCATCACTACAAATTACGGTATGACAGATGAGAGTGATATTTATATTTCATAATGTTTATAGTTTTTTTTATAAAATACTTGATTTTCTAGTGAGAGGATAGCTCATTGGTAAGGCATTGTGCTACAAACTCCAAGGACCCAGGCTATGCCAGATAATTATTTTCTCTTTCACTATTATCACGAGTCAGCCCTGTGGGTTCGGGAGCACTTCCGAGTCCACCCAGCCTATAATATAATATGAATATACAATTAATTGAGTGAAAATCTGGCGAGCCCGATTCTGACCAAATCACCTTCTTGCACAGCCGTTGGTATAGTAACAGTACTTCCTTACAAAGAACTGAACCCCTTCATGAATTTTAGCGGTACAGATGTAATATTTTTTTTTAACTTGATTATCTAATTTCTTTTTATTATTTTTTGGAATTTAGCACCTTAAATAAACGCAATTTAAATAAAAAACACAGCAAGTATATGTAATAATTCATAATGGCATACAAATATTTAAATACTATGTATTGATAGCACTGTAATAACATTTCTGCCCTAAAATTTTCTCGAGACCATCTTCTTCAGGTGCTTCGGAGGATTATCACGTATAGAAGAGGAAGTAGGGTTAGGAACTAGTGGGTTTGTGTGGTTAAAAATTCTATTATGGCAGGATTGGTATGTGATTCAGGCTAGATCAGTTCCATATAGTCTTTATGCATGGTTTTATTTCTTTCAAAGTAAGGAATATTAAGAATTATAAGTGGGATTTTGAATTGTAAGGATACTAGAGGAATTCGAAGGTTTAGTGGAGCCCCAAAACTCAACTCCGTATGTGTTGTAATAGACGGAATCGACGTACAGTTTACTTTCTTTTCAGTCTTGTGTGTGGATTCCAAGTCATTTGTTTGTCAAGATGTAGTCCAAAGTAGCGGATCTGTTCGACAGGGGTAAGGGGAATATTATCAAAGAATATTTTGGGGCAGTCAGTAGGTTTACATCAAAGATTAAAGTTGATTTGATGGAATTTATTTTAATCATCCAATTTTGATACTATTTTTCGAGGATTTTAACTTCGATTGGAGAAGTAAGGGGATAAAATTAGAGGGTTATTCTTTTATATATTACATTATTAGCATTTTGAGAACTTGAGTTCATTTTTCTTGGATGATTTTATTTGGGAAGTAGTAAGGAACATGGAGAATTTTGTGTTGCAACTAATAGATTAAAGAGAAATTTGATGATTTTGTGGAACCTCAAAGCTCAAATCCGTAAGAATAAATGAGGCTTGTAAATTATGAAAATCAGTCTTCCGTAAATAATTGAAGGTTTTAATCTTAATTTTTTAGCTCTAAATTTATTTTAAGTATGAATTAATGATAGCATTTTCACAAAATATTTTAATTTCACAACCCCAATTTTTATATTTATTTAATTTTTACTTCATAGAAAAGAATAAATACAATCTGCCACACATTAGGACATTAAATATTATTGTTCAAATATTCATTCGTACAATATATAAAATATTAGCAAAATAACAAAAAAGGAGGAAAAAAAAAAACATTTGATAACCATTGTAATCACTGAATTAAAAGAACAAAAATTGAATTTAAAATAATAATAAAAAAGAGACATATGAATAAAAGAAAATATCAAGATTTGTATTAATAAAAATATGGATATAATTATATTATTTTAATGTCTTGAGACAAGGTAATTATTTATTAAATAAATCAAAAATTTGTATCCTTTTTTGTCTCAACACTTTTTATTTTTCACTAGTCCAATGTTTCGGCCATTTTAGCCATCCTCAAGGACATCTTCAATTATAATTTCTTCCTCACATTAATTTAAAGTTACTTTTGCAGGCTATTCTGCCCAGGTCATTTCC
>NW_027106191.1:0-1034 GCF_000696795.3 Halyomorpha halys | reverse complement strand
AAGGATACCTACAAACAGCTCCTTTTAATTATTTATACAAACAAAAGAATAGACAAGATGAACATAATCAAACTATCTGTATGAAAAATAAAATAACATAATGAAAAAATAATAAATAAAATATTTACACAATCGACCTGAGGATCCCTGAGCAGAGCTCAAGAGATCCCAGCGCATCCCTCTCGCCGCATCACTGGTAATGAACCACTGGAGGCTGAGCAAATTATTTGCATTAACATCAACGTTTCAGAGTCCTCCTCCGCCTTCTGGGTTCTTCAACAAATTTGGAATGAAATTCTACAATAATGTATTAATAAAATCCTATTTAACCCGGGAGAGGTATAGCCTTGAGCATTTTGCTCATATTGAGAAATAAATGCCTATATTTTCCTATGGCTTCATCTGTTTTGTTTATACTTTTGCCAACCTTTCGGTAACCCTTAAAAGTTGTTATTGCTCCTTGTTGATGTTAATCCTTCTCATCATCAGATCCAATTATATAAGAAAATAGTACAAATCATCCGCCATGAGATAAATTCTCATAAAAAACCTCTAAGGTGACAAAAAGTATAACACTCCTACTGGGTTAACAATCATTATTTTAATATTAACTAAAATTGATATAAAAACCCTATCATAACAATATTAACCTGTCTTTTCCTGGCGCCCAACATCTAAAATCCATTGGCGAAGTAAAAATTGTTGATTTTATACATAGAGAGCAAATACGAGACAGTATATTATTGTTAGAATAGGGTTATTTTATAAAATAAAATTAGCTAATATTTAAATCATAATTGTTAAATAGGTTTTTATTATTATATTATTGTTTTATCGTCTGTTTAAAATTTTTAGAAGAACGACGGTGTTAATATAAATGCAGTATATTTGTCGTGATCCGAACTAATTGCTGCAGGGGGGGGGGGTGTTCGGATTACTATAAGTATTAAAGAATATGACGCGAATTTTTTTTTAATTATTTATTTAATGATGTAATTTATAACTGTACAAAATAACACAATAGGTAAATATGT
>NW_027106190.1:11152-11769 GCF_000696795.3 Halyomorpha halys | reverse complement strand
AAAAGAAAAATATTTTTATCATAGTTAACACATTTTTCTTTCAAACATTTCTTATTCTAGTATGCCATTGGACTATTTTAAATTTAACAATAATGCTATGTAGCGGTTAATCGTGACTCATAAATAAATAAATTCCCTAGACGGCAAATATATATACATTCTAGAGACACCTCAAAAGAATTCTTGAAGTTAAAAAATATTATACAGGAATTCTTAAAAATAATGGTTGAGACGATATGTCTTAAGTTGATTTTTGTTTTAATTTTTAACTTATGAAATCTCAATGTTTATTTATTTATTTATTTTTACAAAATATCGCAGTTTATGCTACGCATTTTTTAATACAAATAAGCAATTATCTATTTGAAATTATTTGAGAACTCTGTATCATATCACTATGTCATTATGATCAAATTTACTGGTTGTATTTTTTTATACAGTTGTAAATATCAATAAATAAATAAAATAAAAAAAAAATGTTTATTGCAATATAATTTTAATTCTCCAAATTAAAAAAAATATTATTGGTATATAGTAATTTTTTTAAAACAAAGCTTTCTCAGCTACGCGCCAATAATTTTAAATTTTGTTCATAACTTTTTTCCATGAGATAAATA
>NW_027106190.1:2859-4354 GCF_000696795.3 Halyomorpha halys | reverse complement strand
AGAGTTAACCGAAATCGATCTTTAGCGAATTTCACAGTCTTGTTTTCTGTAGTATATCGATAATGTGTAATTTTTTTAATGACTCATCTCTATATAGCCAGTGATGTGATTTGCAAGCGTTTTTACTAACAAATTTCATCTACCTCCATACGAAGTCTAGTTTAACGTAGTTATAGATATAGGAATTGTATGGTTTATTTGTAATTATCGTTGTAGTATAGGCCATTATTTTGTAGAATTTATGAATTCAAAGTTTAATTGTGAAATTCGAAACAGTGTTTATTTTAATAATCAAGAAGTGATAAGAGAACCATAATTGAAAGACAAAACATTTTGTTATGAATTGTGTTTAAATTCGGAAGTCATTTTTTTTTTTTAATATAAATTGAATTATCTTAAGTACCTACCTAGGTGCATTGTGATTCCCTATCCCTCTGTATCTGAGGAAGGTGGAGATACTATCGACCGCCGAGCTTTGGCGTTTAAATTCGTAATATATCCAAAGGGAGGGGGGTCTTGGCCAATAAATCATCCCAAAGCAAATGTCGCAGACAAATTTTAGCCAACTCCCCTTCCTTCCCTCTACTCCCTCCCCCACCGCTCTCCTCAGAGCTACTGGCGACCAAGTCCTTCATCAGAAAGTTTTCTGTTGGAGGACGAAATAACTTAATTAAGCTACTCGAGATTACCTACAGAGGCTCGGTCTTAGATTAAACTGCCTATGTAATTAACTCAGATAGTGAATGGGTAGGATGGCTTAGTCCCCGGGGGAGTTTGCTTAGATAGGCCCTAAAGTGTGCAATAGAAAAAAAACAGAACGAAATTCTTCTATTACGATTTTTTTTTTTAATTTAAAGGTAAGATTATTATACTAACATTAATTTATAAAAAATTATAACTAAATTTTATTTTAGTTTAACAAAATACTGTAAAAGGGATGAAGATTTAAATTGTGAAATTAATGCTGTTGAAAAGTTAATAATATTTGATATCTAAGTTTGTACTCAATTTAAAATGTTTGGACTCAATCTAGAATTATATTAAAAATTTGGGAAAAAAAATATAAAATAAAATTCAATGTGATTGTGATTATGGATAATTAATTGTAAACTATTTTTAATATATATGGTATTTTACACATTTTTAGTTTTTCTGAAGAGGGATGTAAGCCGAAAATATGAGTATAGTTTATACATAAAAATTGGTGAAATGATCTTAACTTTAAATTTAACAAATCCACTTTCATCTTATATCAATTTCATATTTAAAAAAAAATAATATACTCAAGGATATATATTTATAATTATTATTTTATTTCTTTAGGGAAGCATCACAACATGATGAATGTAATTATGATAAAATGTATGTTTTTTTTTTTTAACAATCAGTTGACAAACAATATTTTTGTATACTGGGGGAGCGTATATAAGTTTGTTAGTAGTTATACATCTTTTGTTTTTCAATAATTATATTATGTTTTTAATAACTCTTATTT
>NW_027106190.1:0-884 GCF_000696795.3 Halyomorpha halys | reverse complement strand
ACTCAGTGGTAATAATAGATATCTGTCATTTTGCTTTCTTTAATTGACGTTTAAAAATAAACTTGAACCTCTTTCTAATTCAATTTTTGTGGTTTCTTCGACTTCTTTTGTCGCCCTCTTATTATCTTCAGGTTAAATATGGCGACATTTCTTCCTACTAATAATGACCCTTTTTTCACCCCTTAACCTACTTTGAACTGACCCTCGAAGGTAAAAATGTAAAATGGAATCCTGCTACTGAAACAGTAAGATACCTGGAACTTCGCCAAAGCAATGCTATATCCTATCCTAAATGAAAAATCCAAATTAAAACTAGAAATAGCTATTCTAATTTTAAAATAATCCTTACGCCACTTCTATTATACGACTGTGAAGTCTGGGAAGCGGCATCCTTTACGAAAAAGAAAAAATTACAATCCTTTCAAAATAAAGTCTTAAGAATTGCAGTGGATGCCCCTTGGTTTGTAAAGACAGACAATTGCATCGGGAATTACAAATAGAGACAATAGAGGATTACATAAAAAAAGATTCATGAAGTTCTACTCCGAGCTACCTACAGTTAAAGGAGCAGTGACCTACAACTTGGGGAACCCAACCGCAACTAGAAGACTCAAGCCCATGCTGCTGCAGGACCTCCTGTTATAACTTCCATATTTATCACTTCTGTTATTGTCACTCTAAAATTTTATTTTATCTTAATTCCTTTTTTTTCTCTTCATCATTTTCTTAAATTCCCTTCTTTTTTTTTCTATTCGAAGTCAATTATTTATTTTGTTAAATCCATAAATACTATTGTTTTTGTTATTACCTTTACTTTAATCTTTTATTAAGAGATATCATTTTAACCTATATATTTTTTTTATTTTTTAAAAACTATGTTAAGT
>NW_027106189.1:913646-920832 GCF_000696795.3 Halyomorpha halys | reverse complement strand
GTGCACCAGCTCGCCCATATTCTCTCTACTGTCCAAGGTCACGTGGTTAAGGCTGGTTCGAGGCTAGGGTCCAAAGTCCAAAAAGGCTCATTTACTGCGCCAGAACCGGCCTTTTATCCCTACTAATGATAAAATAATATATACAATATTTACACAATCGACCTGAGGATCCCTGAGCCTACTCTATCCCCCACGTGTGAGGGGTAGAGTAGAGCTCAAGAGATAGAGGATCTAATATAGTCATTTTGTTTTTTGATGTTTTGAATTGTTTTTAACAAAAAAATTAAAGGCCCTTTTTGTATAGATTTTAATTTTTTTGTATAAAATAAACAAATACTTGACTAATTTAAAATGTTTTCATCTCTAATATCCGTTGTAAAAAACCGGTGATATGCAGAATTTTTTCTTACTATGAACTTAAAAAATCTTCTATGAAGATTTTTTTTTTACCTGGTCAGGGGTGCGGTCTCAAGAAATCCATAGATTTATTTGCCGACGTTTCGCATCACTTTGTAGAGCTTCATCAAGGCTAAAAAGATACAAAAAACAACTACATATATTTTACATAATAGGATAAAATACAAAAGGTAAATTAAGTTATGGTTAAAATTATATAAATATAAGTGAAAACAAAATAATATACTAATGAAAGTAAAGAGTAATTAAAATATAAAATAGACAATAATAAAAATATAAAAAATTACGCCAACTATTAGGTTAAAAGGAAAAGTAGACGTAATAATACGTAAAATAGAAAAGTAGAAATGAGAAAAAGAATAAATCAGGAGTAGAAGTCGAGAAAGAATAAATAAAATAAAATTAATAATAATAATAAATGAATAAAGAATAAATCAGGACCACCCATTTTTGTTTACAAGACCACCCTTTATTTACCTTTTGTATTTTATCCTATTATGTCAAAATATTTGTAGTTGTTTTTGTATATTTTTTGCCCTGATGAAGCTCTACAAAGTGGGGCGAAACGTCGGCAAATAAATAGTTGTTAAAAAAAAAAAAAATTTTTCTTGTGACCGCGTCCCTGATGATCTTCTTCATAATATGAATTAATACGGTCAATTATTTATATATATAATTAAAAAAATGTTCAATATCTTAATTTTTACGGATCCAAAAGGCATGACCTAAATATCTTTGTTAAAATAGAGGCAGTCTGATTTTAACATCTCATGATGCAACCATTTATTTATGGGAATAAAAATATTTTTACTTACCATTTTGCCAGAAGCCGACACATATATTTTTTCTCTACCTTGTCTTATTTTGTTTACGTCCTGTTTCCAATTGTCCATAAACTCAATTTGGCTCCTTTTTTGTGACCTTTGACTGATTTAAAGTATACAACTAATAAGAATAAGCTCGACATTCACATTTTCACATTCTATGTTCGCTTACTCCAAGAACGTCAAGTCGGTCCAGTCTCATATAATTCGTTCAGCTTGACTCCAGTTGGATGGATCGGACATGACTGAACCAACTTCACGTTCAACTTGAATACATAATTGGATTTTTAATAATTGCAAAAAGGACCTTGGGAAGCCTAGATTACAAAACCTCCTTTATTTTATCTATTAGACTGTTCGAATAAAAATTTTAAGATATTAAAAATTAAATGGGAAGATATCAAAACGTTATCGGGGAAAGAGCCTATGGTACAATGGGGGCCTATTGAAGCCAGTTCCTCAATTAGTACCCGCGATTATAAGAACGTCAAAAAAACAAAATGTTAAAACACAAATTCAGTATGGTTATTGTTTGACAAAATAGCTATCTCGTTAGAGGGGGCGATTTCCACTCCTTAAAAGTACTCTGCCACCATAAGCTCCGTCCACGCGTTTTCTGATGATTTGTCGAGCTAAGCAAAATGTTAAAGTTCTTCATTTATATTCCATTAATTTTAATTAATTAATTAAAGTTTTCAGAACTGATTGTAGCAATTAAAGAACGGAACATAATTTTATGGAAATTTTGTAAAATAGCCAAGATTGATAGCAGCTTTGTGTAATAGATTATTTACTATTATAGCATATATAGTACAGGTGAAATATTTCTTGGTATTTTCGGTATATTACTGTATTAGTATTACAAAAAGTTTGAAAAGAACATTAGCCTCATCAAATGTAATGATTTCGCTCATCGTTAAATGTTTAATTAACGCTTTTTTTTTTAAATGTTCAAGGCTTCAGTCATTTCCTGTAGATACGTGATCTTCACAATGGGCACATGCCACTTCTTTATATGCTTATTCATTTGCTCTACGACCTTGCACTGCACTAAGCATAGAGTTTTTAAATTCTTTACCTAGATGACCCCAGTGAAGACAATGAATCACATATGAATAGTTCGAGGTACAAAGGAACTCACAAAAAAATAATTCTGTGAGGGCTTTAAAAAAATTGCAGCTCCTCTGCATTTAATTATTTGTTGACCTGAGTCATTATTTTTACCAATAACACTGTTAACTTACATTCTATTAATTTATTACAAATATTTAATAATCTCATCATATCTTGAATATATCTTAGGGCTCCTCCTAGTCTTTTCTTTTTTTTTTTCAAGACTAACTCTCGGAACATTTTATTTTTTAATGATTTGATAAATTAAAGAATTTATACTAATTTTTAATTTCAGGATACAATTTAGTCTGATTTCTAAATTAATTAAAAATAACAACAATAACCCAACAAAGTATTGATTAAAAAAAAAACTGTAGAATATTACATTACATTAGAATTATATTTCAGTAAATATGCCTTTAGATCAATTACTTTATTAATACACACACAATTAATTTATTAATTTAATTATAACTATTGATTTAAAAAAAACTGTAGACTATTACATTACATTAGAATTGTATTTCAGTAAATATGCCTTTAGATCAACTACTTTATTAATAGGCACAAAATTAATTTATTCACTAAAAATTTTATTTATTTTTTTAAATTATCAAGGTGGCAGGTGCCCCTCCAGGTCATCCTATAGCCGACACTGGATGTTACAACTCTTTCATTGCTAAAATCTACTTACGAAAGAACAATTTTATATCATAGATTTTAATTTTTTTGTTTTTTTAACCATTTTCTCCCAAACGGCTCAAAACGACTTAGATTTCACCCTTCATATCAATGTACAATGAAATGGTCTTTAATATTGGTGTTAAATAAATGTTTGATTTTTTTTTTATTTTCTTATTATGATTGAAATAATCTGAGTGGGCTTAAATGATTATTTTTCAAAAAACCTTCCACTTGAGTAACTTAGATTTTGTTCTTTGGAAATAATTAACTATCTCTCATTGTTTTTAATATTAAAGAATGCATACATATGAGCTATAAAATAGTTTTATGGTAAAGAAGAAAATAAACGTTCTCCAGTTCCCAGGGTAGTAATGACAAAAGTCATAAATGTTTTACTTTTGTCGTAACAACCATCGAAACACGAAAACATTGTAATGATAACATTTCATTTTCCCTTTAAACAGAAATGCAGTTAGGGGAAAGTAATATCGTTTTGAAAACGTTGTTTTGGAGTGGGCAACGCTTAATGTAACAAGGTGTTGAGTGACAATTGTGTGATGCCTGCAGCACATTAGGTCTTTAAACAGCTAAAATTTGATAAATCGTTCGGATTGTGCCAAAAAAAAATATTGATTTATCACTCAAATATCCAGTAGTGTCGCACTACTTTTTCTTATCACTTACTACGCCTTTCGCATGTTATAGGGGTTTGATAAGTAGTTTGGTAACCAAGGTAGAGTATCCATTTAGGTCAAGGTTGTTGAACGCGAGGGTGGTGGATACAAATAAAATGTTTTTACTGTTCTTACTGTTTTATTAGTTACGGTTAAATAACATCAAATGTTCTTAGTGTAATGAGAACCAACAACACACACACAGTTTGTTGGCAACCTACCGACTACTGTTATAAAACCGTAGCAAGCCGGTACAATCGACAAATTCGCATTTGCCCAGAGCAACGTGTATACAATAAAAAATGAATTTTTACATCTCACTTTAACAAGGGTGACCAAATATCTCTGGAAACCGGGATTCAGTTGGTGTCCCGAAAACTGTTTCAGAACGCTCAGTTGGATAAAAATATCACAACTAAGCCATTTTATCCGAAATACCCGATCCCCGACGGGTTTTATAGTGGAAAGGATAGAGTTTCAACCACCGAAAGGAGGCAGATAAAACTAAGAAGCAGCGGGCGCTGTGAGGACAGAAAATGCCATGGTTGCGGAAAAGTAAGGCACTTAGTAGCCCACTGTCCATGCACAAGGTGTTTTGAAAGCGGAAATGAGGGGCACATCGTCAAACAGTGCCCATACAGGTACCGAAGAAGAGATATGGACTGGAGTGAACCAATGGAAACCAATGCCCAAGAGATACGGAGAAGCAACTGGAAGTTGAGTAGATCATCTGGTGAATCCACAGAAGCCTCGGGAACGTCGTAGACCGAAGAAGAAGCTGAGCAGCCACGGAACTGAGGTAGTCAAAGGGACAGAGTGGTAATAGGAGGATAGAAACGAAGAACAGGAGAGAGGACGACGCGAGACATCTGAAGGGGATCTCGGCTGAGGGGCTACCGAACACTGCTGAATTATAACGTTAGAGAGAAGAGCGCCCGTCTGCCTATAATAGAGATAGCAGGAATGAGATGCCTGGGGCACACTGGCAGTTGTTCATCATCATCATGTATCGAGAAGCCCTAGGAAAGCTATGCATTGGAGAGAGGACACACCAGATTCAGGAATGTCAGTGTAAATTAATTACCCTGGGTGGCCCTTGTGAGGTAGAGAGAGAGTTGACAAGGTGGGGGATTTAGTAAGGAGAATTTACCGGTACATATCGTAGAAAGTATGCCAAGGGAATAAAAAGTAATTGTGGGATGTGACTTGCTAGGAATGGTGGGAGCTTGGGTTAGGAATAGCAGGGGAAAATGGAAGGTTAAGTTGGGAAGAAAAATCTACAAATGTCATTTTCAGCGGAAGAACGCGGGCAGTCGGGTTGGAGCAATCAATCAGGCCGAGGACTGGAGACGAAGCCTTAGAAGGGAATTTGAAGATTTTTTTTTTAAAGAAGGGGACATGCTCGGGAAGACCGGGAGGACGGTCCATGAGATCTTACTAAAACAAGAAATAGTGACATACGTGAAAGAGAAGAGAAACCCGCAGGTGTTACGTCACCACATCCGGGAAGAGCTCACAAGTTTAAAATGTCCGGGAATAATTATTGACAGTACTTCCCCGTACAATAGTCCGTTGTGGGTAGTGAAAAAGAAGAGCCGGATATCATCAAATTAAAATGCACTTTAAAGATCAACACAAAACGGCATTCACATTCGAGAGAGGACACTACGAATTCACAAGGATGTCGTTTGGCCTCAAAAAGGCTCCCATACCCTTTCAGCGCCTGATGGGCGAGTTTTTGAGGGAATTGACGAATCTGCATGTCAGATTTATATGGACGATCTCCTAGTGTTCAGTAAGAACGAAGAAGAACATGTGCAGCATTTACACAGCTTATCCCAGAGAATAAGGAATATGGGCTCAAATTATCAAGAGAGAAATCATCGTTGGGGCAGGAACAAATACATTTTTGGGCCACACGATTTCCAGGAAAGGAATTAAATCCGACGCGGATAAAGTCGCAACTATACAAAAGATGCCAGCGCCTAGGGATGTGAAGGGAGTTGCTGGGAACTTTAAATTATTCCCGGAAATTTGTGTCAGAAATGGCTCAGTACCTCGTCCCACTCAACAACCTTCTGAAGAAAGGTACATGGAGGGTGGCACGGGAGAATTTAAAGGTCACAGATTGGATAGGAGTGATCAAAATCGGGACGATCGTATATAGAAAGTTGGGGTCTAATAGGGGTAAGGAGATACAGCAATATGAGGGACCATTCAGGTTAATAACCATTAGAGAACGTATCCGAGAACCTAAAAAGAGGAGAACTGTCCATATTGAACAGTTAAAACTTCCAGCAATGGCAATCTAAAAACTAGAGTGTCCTCATATTGCCATAACTGCATTATATTATAAAAAAAGGTAGTTATTTATTCTATTTAATGTTTTTTATTTTAGGTTTGTTTGTGACTTTTATAAATATTGTTTTTGTTTTTTTTATTTCAACTTGTTCATGTTATTGTAGTAAGAGTTATTCCTTATTTATTTTAATCCTAGGTTTAAAGTATGAATACAGTGCTTACTTCGGTAAGCTTATGAGTTTATAATTAAAATAATTTTATAGGAATTTATTTTATTGTAAATAGCTTTTCTTTGTTGTTTTGATTGTTATTATATTGTATATTATTAGTTAACGAGGATAGTTCGTAAACTGGTGAGAAGGAGTAACGGCCTGAATCACCTGTTACTTCGATGTCAGCTGATCGAATGTATTGAGTTGTAAAATAAGTTCGTAGGGTTTTTTTAATATTTCAATTTAATCCTCTTTGTGTTTTTAAAATCATGTTTACTTGGTCAATAATGTTTATATATTCTAAAAAAGGATTAGTTAAGGTGCTATTATGCATCAGTTTCAACCGAGATTACTTATCTTTATGGTATTTTGCTTCCTCAAAATGGAAGAGAAAAAAATTCATTTTCGTCATTTAATGACTTTTTATTTCCGAAACGGAAAATCCGCAGCACAGACAGTTAAAAAAATTTGCAGTATGAATGAGGATGATGCCTTAGGAGGAAGCATCGTTCGTAAGTGGTTTGCTCGGTTCAGAACCGGAAATTTTGACTTGGAAGACGCAGAGCGCTCGGGTCGTCCATCAATTGGATTGTATGTAATTGGTACCAAATTCAAGCATTGGTCACAGACAACACTCACTCTACGACATGGAATATTGCAGAAACGCTTAACATATCTCATGCAAGTGTCTCATAATCGCAAAGGCATAGTTTTCCATCAGGATAACGTACGTCCTCAGTGTCTTTGCAGACCTGGCAGAAATGATTGGACCCACCTCCTCTATGCACCATAATTTGCCCAAACAAATTTTCACTTATTGAGGGCTTTTCAAAACCCTCTTAACGGGAAACTCTTCAATTCGCCCTAGGACTTCAAAACGCACACAGAGGAGTTCATTGAGCAAAAATCTGAGAAGTTCTGGGAGGACAGAATTAAAACATTACCTGAAAGATGGCAACAT
>NW_027106189.1:907001-913596 GCF_000696795.3 Halyomorpha halys | reverse complement strand
CAAATGGATGTTCTAAAACATCGATGTATTTTGTAGTCGGTGTCGGATTCTTTGTTCCAAAAATCACTTCTGACAGGCCGTAGAATGCGTGATCGTTGGAACAGACCTTATGTTACTCAAATGATTGTTCAAAAACATCGATGTTTTTTGTATTGTAAGTATTGATATTTTAAACATCGATGTTTTTTATAGTCGGTGTCGGATTCTTTGTCCCAAAAATCACTTCAGACAGGCCGTAGAATGCGTGATCGCTGGAACAGACCTTATCTTACTCAAATGATTGTTCAAAAACATCGATATATTTTGGGTAATGTATTGTAGGCAACGATATTTTAAAAACATCGATGTTTTTTGTAGTCGATGTCCTATTCTTTGTTACAAAAATCATTTCTGACAGGCCGTAGAATGCGTGATCGTAAGAACAGACCTGATGTTTCTGAAATGTTGTTCAAAAACATCGATGTATTTTATGCAACGATATTTTAATATTGAACATTGATATTTCTAAACATCGATGTTTTTTTTGTCATTTTGCATTCTTTTTTACAAAAACCACTTCCGACTGGCCGGAGTATACGTCCTTGGAACAGACTTTATGTTACTGAAAAGGTTGTTCAAAAACATCGATGTATTTTTGGCAAAGATTTGTATGCAATGATATTTTAATATTGAGCATAGATATTTTAAAACATAGATGTTTTTCTAGTCGTAATTTATCTTTATTACGTCATTAGCGTGATGGTTGGAGGTCCTTTTTTATCCCACCACATTGTTGATAGGAAATTGTTTGTACTGTAAATTTTTTGTTTTCATTTAGTTACTTTTGGGAAAAAAATAAAATAAAAAATTTGGGTCAAACGTAAAACATGTTTTGGGTAAAATATCGATGTTTTGAAAACATCGACATCGATGTCGCATCCCTAGTTCCTGTCATAGTTTACATCACTGCAATGGTTGTAACTATCACTGATTAATGTAATTTAGCTCCAGTATTCATGGATTTTAAACCTTATTTAAAGAATTATTTAGTGATATAATGTATTCCAAATATAAGAAAATAGTGAAATATTAATTATCAAATAATTATTTCATAAGTATACATCTTCATTTTAATGAATATTTATTGATTGAATAATTATTAATAAAGGTAGTTATTTGATTGAGATTATTTCATCAAATATTTCAGAAATAACCGTTTTATTTATTTGATAATTACTTTATGTAAACAGTGTCAAGGTCTACTTACCATTGCACCACACTAAACATTTTTTACAGTGTAATAGCAATATTTTGAGTTCATAGGATTTATTTGACAATGATCTTTCATCAAAAAAACTTTGAGTAGTGATTTAGACTATGCAATGTTGCTCTGGGCATCCAAAAGTGTATTTCTAATCATTTATAATTTTTTTAAAATTGAATAATAGCTACAATGTGTAAAGAAAATGTTTTAACCAGAAAAAGATGCTTCATCATAGAGGTAAGGAAGTTACATTATGAATGTAATAGTGTATGTCATCATAATGGGAAAGGGAAATCAGATCAATGCACATTTTCTTCTCTGTTTTTTTTTTTTACAATTTGTCTAAAACATTAAGGTAAAACAATATCAATATAACACTACAAAAACCTTTAAGAATGTACATCTTAAATATTAAAAGGGATTTAATAATCTAAGAAATATTACAAAAGTAAACAGAGCTGTACATTTGTCGAAAATTCAGTCTGTTCAAAAATTTTATACATATTTAATATAGTAATGTAGAAATGACGCATTTCAATTCGATGGATTTTTCTTTTCTTTTTTTCTCATATTATAAAGTCACTGCATTCAACACACCTTACAACACTTTTCAAATGTCTTCCGTGTAACAAATATGCAAAATTTGTATTGCCTAAGTTCATTTTTGTTGATTAAAATCGAATGGATGGTGCATTAATAATTGACAAATACATGATATAAGAAAATCAACACCCACACGTTAAAAAAAAAAAAATATATAAATATACGTACATACATACGTACATATATATGTATAAATATATATATATATATATATATATATATATATATATATATATATATATATATATATATACAAGCACACGCACACACATATAATAATCACAGCATCCACTTTTCTTTTAATTATTATTTCTTTTATTTTTACAACATAGTAATAAATGTATTACTTATTAAGCAACTCGTGATTCAAAAATATTCTTAGGAGCTCTCAAAAGATAACTGTATAAAAATTTGACTCATTAGATATTTAGATAACATTTAAATGCAATCAACCTAGTATATTAAAGCTTAAAGCCATTCATAAAACCGAAAACAACCCACAAATTCATTGATTAAATAATGAATTATTCATACTAAAGTTAAAATCAATCCATTTTAGCCCTGGAAAATGTATAATCTTTTAAATACAAAAATTATACGTACTTATACATACACATGCACATTGATTGGCATACTAATAGTATGCGCTAAATATAAGTTATATGATCTCTTCAATAATGAAAATTGGCAGAAAACAACAATTGTATTGTTAAATGATAAATGAGACGTAAAAATTAATAAATAAAATAAATCAAAAACAAAAAATTTAGTATACAATAATCAAAATCATTAAGACAAGTTAACAATCATAATACGAAATTACTGTAAACCCCAGAATAGACTGTATCAAAGTATATTAATAAATAAAAATCACAACCAATATGTAGTTTACCAGTTATTCCATATTTAGAACTAGGTTTCGTACTTGAAAATAAAACATAATCAAACATGACAGAGAAGATTAAAAACATCATTATCTTTACAATGAAAAAGGATTTTTGATCAATAGATTTAAACAAAACAATTTTAGAGTTAATTGATCCTTTTTTTGGAGGGTGGGAGCTAGAGAGGATTCATTAGAGTAACAAACAAAATGTAAAAACGATATATTATTTAGATTAAAGGTTCGTGAATTGTTATTGAAAGTTAATTTCATTTCTCACAACAAAAATATTCCCAAAATATTAATTTAATAGCAACATCTATGTGTTAAGAGTGAGAGTGAGTTTATGTGTACATTTACCCAATGGAATCCAAGCAATTTTTACCAGCCAGCTGTTACATTCATACCTAAGTGCAAAACAGAGCAAAATCCATTATAAACAACCACAAATATTCTCAATCCTTTGAATTTTCAAAGAATTTAATATTTATTTGATAACAACAAATAAAGAAAGTTATCTTTCAAGAGCAATTTAATGTATTTTTTTTTGTTAGTTTTTTTACCATTTGTTTACATAAAAATAAATTACTAAGACTGCCCAATAATTATCACAGTATCATGGAGTTGTTTTCCAATTAGAAATAGGAAACTAAAAATATAGAACATTTTTTATATTAGTACAAAAATTTTAACATGCACGAATATTCAAACAACTAATTTATCAGCTCCTTACACTAATAATGCTCATATTCAAAAAATATCTAATATTTGCAATCTTAACAATGAGAGATATTTATATTACAGATAGATTTACAATTAAAAACTAAAACAGAATTACAAATGAATAAAAATACACTTAGTGAAAACTATATTCATCTTTAAACAATATATTTAATTTAAATTTGGTGTGTAAAAAGTGTAAAAATTAAAAGTGCAAATTATTAGCAAAAAGAGTCTAAGCATGATGAGACATTAAAATTAAACATGTTACAGAAAAGAAAAGGAATAATTTACCAAAAATGAAAAATTTAAGCCAAGCATTTGATAGAAACTGAATAAAGCTTAGATATCACAGAATTCCATAAAATTACAAGTTTACTTCAATTTGTACTTACACACAACTTTAACTTCATACTCAATGTTGCTTGAACTTCACTTAATAAAAAATTGTTAGAGAAGTCAATAATGTTCACACACATATCAGCCTATAAATTAATGTTTCCCTGCTTTTCACAAGACAACAGTATAATCAGTAATGTCTCATTAAATTTAATATTTTGAAACTAAAAATTCTTCAGTGTGAACAATTGATTTAAAAATATTTAATGAAATTATAATTATTCTCACTTAAGAAACTGAAAAAATATATAAATATATATCAATAAATAATGAATTTTAATACCATAATCAGTAATAAATATTTTAATAACTATCACACGGAGCATAAATAAATCAGGTAAATTATATTTTGAAATTATAATTAAGGATCAATTAGAATCCAGTGGCTTATTTCATTTTTTATGTTCTAATGACTATCCATAAAATATTTTAATACATGAAAATGTATAGACACATTTCAATGTGTAAATTTTCTTTTATATACAGTATGATTATTTTCATGTATCAAATATTATAAATCTAAACAAAATGTTAACAGAGCCTATCCATTCAAATTTAATCAACAGATTAAAAACAACGTAAAATAAATCAGTGTGGCGGACGCATCGATTCCCGCCACTGTTCGCTCTGTCATTCCAATATTACAACCAGATCTTCCATACCCTTAACTATGAGTTTCCTCCATGGTTTCCTCGCTGCTCTCTTGAGTTGTACCCCACTAAGCTGATGCCTTACTCTCCTAAAAAAAAATTATCAATTACTATTATAATACAGTAACACATGTAGCAACATAAACATTTAAATTTAACTTTTAAAATACACTTATTACTTTAACTATACCAGTCTAATGGATATGAGAAAGAAAAGTTAATTTAAAATAGAGAAATCTATTATTTAAGAAATGTTAAGTTAAATTTTAAATAATGTCAAAAAAATATATATTTTCAATAACTCAAAATATTGAAGGGGATAAGTCTACATAAAGATCTTACATTTGGTCAACTTTTATAATGGAAAAGTAAGCTAGAAAAGATGAGGGAAAGAAAAGAATAAAAAGTCTAGCTGTCTCAGAATCATATATTAAGATGAATAATCAAATTCCAGTAATCATTTCTGGCTTTATTTTACACATTATATATTTCCATAATCATCATTAACTATGCAACAGTATAAACACAAAGAAAGGAGTGACAGTAATTAAAACTTTTTTAAATCCATTTCGGTAGATGTTTTTTAATTTACTATCACACATAATGTCTATTGAGTACTAAAACAAATGAATGCTATAGGTGATCTATCTGAAGCTATCAGGTGGGTTTGATTTCCAATTAGTGTCCCAATAAAATAAACCTTAATTTTTTTATAATAGTAACCTGAACCTGTAAATAAATTCATAATACGAAGGTGTATCATAACATCAGAGAACGCTTGAGGACAGTAGGTTTTGTGAGGGTAGCCTTTCAAATGAATAAAATAAATTTGTGCAACAGGTAATATAAAAATAAAATAATTACAGAACACTACTTTAATTTACAGATAGAAATAACTTACTAGTATTGGCAAAGTTCTTGAAAAATATCTACATTGTATTTAATTAACACATCTGCTTTAATAAATTTACACAAAATAAAGCAGTAAAATTTACAGTGGACCAACAAAATATTGAGAATTTTCTCAAGCAAATCTCAAATTTGAATTGTGATATATTTCCTGGGGCTGAACTAACTATCAGAGCCATGATTAGTCAGGCACTGCTACATTGTTATTATGTAGAAAAATTAGATATAATATATAAAATACAAAAACATGATATTCAGAATCCTAAATTATCATAAATCAATAAATTTAATTTAATTTAAAAAGAAAAATATAATTTAATTTGACATATTAAATAAAATTATTTAAGGTCACGGTATAAAAATACTAAATTCTTTGATGCTGAATTATTATTAAAGCATTCTCTTTGATAGCCACAAAGCTAAATGATTTTGTTATCAGTTAGTGTATAATATTAACATAAAATTGATATAACAGTTCCAGGTTGGACATAAAAAGAAAGGTCATATGTCGTTAAAAATATTAATAATAATTCAACTTAAATTTCATTTAACTACTTTTTTTTATTGATGTAAACTAAAACTAGTGAAACTAAATTATTTATCCTGGGACAAACACCCCATTCTAACAATTTAAAGTAGTCCAAGTAGTTTGACCAGGGTCAAGTAACAAAACAAATAAACTAATTATTTTCCATATTGAAATAAATTATAATGATATTCTGTTCCTACCATGACCAATATAAATATTTCTACATACAACCAAGTAAAAAATAGATAAAAATTTACATTTACAAGGAATCAAGAAAAAATATGTATTATGGAAAATATGAGATGTATAGGTATTTAATACAGAAAGGGGAGGAGTATTGTAGAATAAGAATATAGAAAAGTATGCATAATTTGTAAAATACCACAATTTTATGGGAATAGATAAAAATCAAAAGGAGTCATAACCAGTGCCTGGATTTTCTAATAGTAGGAACCCGCAAAATATTCCATATAGTATGCAATAAAAAAATGTAAAATATTAAGTAAAAAAACATAAAATATACAGCAAATATTTCAGAATACTCATATTTTATTTTTATCATTTATTATATATATATTTTTTATTTTAGCTAAAATACACATAATTACTATGAAATTAATTAAAACATTGTTTAACAAAAAAGAAATGGTAAATAACCA
>NW_027106189.1:898152-906906 GCF_000696795.3 Halyomorpha halys | reverse complement strand
CATTTTTTAAAAAAGACACAATTAGAGAGACTTATAATTAGTAACAAAAGAAAAATCACAATGGTCATATTTAAAAAAAGATAACTAATTAAAAATACAATAGACAAATGATAGATATGCAAATGAATAAAAAAAAATAATTAAAACATGTTATAACAAATAAGAAACTTTAAGTAAATATATTAAAAATATTTATGTTAATGAATAAAAATATGTGAGACACATTTTGAAAAATAAAATATGAAATTACTATAAACTTAAAATTAGCCATGGTTGTATTTAAAACTAATTTACAATATAAACTAAATAAATAAAATGCAAATGAATTAGTTAGAGGAAAATTTATATGCACTTAAAATTATTGGGTTAAAGTTAACATTTCTGAAATCAACTGAAATATTTAAATTTGATTTTTATTAATATTTTATAAAACAGAGAGTCCCATACCTTCCATAAATTGTAACATTTTTTTAAAAATTTCTTCTACTTGGCCTCTTATGGGAGTAACACTACCTTTAAATTGGTTTAATGATTGAAAATGTTAGTCTAAAAATGAACTTTTTTTGAATTTAGTGGACAAAAAACTAAAATGGGTGTTAATAGAAGTGAGGTAATTGCTTAGTACTGTACTTTTTTTTATTTCATACAATTTTTCTACGATCTGAGTCTAATCTCTATCTTTTCCGAAACACAGATTCCAATCCTTGGATCCTCCAAAATTTGGCTTATTGCACCTGAGTACACTGGTTCTTAAAGATATTTGATTAATGGTTTAAAAAATACATAATAAAAAACTAAGCAATTGGATAAAAATCTGGGCTTTAGTTATAACATTAAAATGGGATATAGAGGTAGGATGATATGATAATTAAAGGAAGCAAGACAGAATCTTGTCAAGTAAAAGTCACTTTCAATTGGTATATTATTGTGAAAAGTGGGCTTTGTTTCTCTAGGAATTCTAAAAATATTAATTGAAGAAAACAGCTACATTATTTTTCAGTTAAGTTTTTAGTTAGCCAGAAATCCTATCATAATAAATCCAATATAGCTTTATACTAGACACAAACATAATCAAGTGAAGTTCACATCAATATTTATAGAAAATATTACATAAAATCAATCCCATAAAGTTTATAATTACTGTTAACCCTATGTTAAATAAATAAATAAATAGTTAAAAAATAAAAATAACATCTTTAATAGAAAATAGATGATTCTAACTTGGAATTAGGGAGAAATAGATTAGTACAATTAAAGTTATAAGAAGTTTATAGTGATGGCAATTATTATTTGGTTTTTAATTAATTTCTTTTGGGGAAATTAAAAATTAAACAATTCTTATTTTTAAAATATATAATACATAAATATCATAATTATGAAAAAAGAAACTTTTTTCAAGCAATTATCTTAACCTTCCATCAGACATGGTGGATCATCATATAATTTTATTTATATACCAAATAATAAATGATGTCATACACCACAAATTTAGAAGGTGTGGCACCCAGCATCTTTTTAACATCCAGACTTCTAAAACCGTACAAGTCAAAGCATGCCATTGACCAAAGTGGTTTGATGTTAGTGTTTTTTTTTTGTTTTTTTCAATATTGGTGTTTTCAGTAACAAACCACCCGGGAAAGCACTTTATGATGTATTTTGGCAATAAAAATGTCTTAATCTTGATTTTCAAAATTAATGGAATGTCAGCATTTTACAATATAAGAATGATGAACCACAGCCCTTTCTGTAACTATCCACATTCCAAGTGCTATAACAAAACAATGGAGAGAAAATATGATATCCTAGACCCATAAGACCTCAAATTCTTGCATGCCGGAAAACTATAGAAAGTAAAAGAGAAATACTTAGTAGAATATAGAAGTATTGGTAATGCAATGGATTCCAGCCCATTGCAGTATACATGAGAATGAGGAGGCGGATCGACTTAGACGGTTAGGGGCTAGCCAACCACAGCTGCTTCTTCTATAAAAATGGACATGGTAAAAAAAATGGCCCAAAGTGCTATCACTGAAAGAGCAGAGGAAAGGAATAGAGGAGAATGTGGGGGCATGAACTGGGCGGCATTACTATACTTTAAGAGGCGCCCTTCATTGACTTTACCAAGAGCGGTGGCAGTGGCATGCTTCAGGTTGGCCACTGGACATGACTATTTGCAGCACCACCTGAAGAGAATAGGAGTGGCTAAGTCTTCAGACTACTTCCTGTGTGGAGAAGGTGAGGTAACCGGTGATCACATATTTAAATGTGCGGCAACAGAGGACTTAATTTCAGACAGGAGTTACGTGAACAAAGCTAAAGTATACCTGGCTGTTCGAAATAAAATGGCAGAAATGCGGCGAAAAAAAAAAAAAATAAGACCTCAAAGCAATTCACAGTGTGCTCCTAATGACAAGACAATATAGTAAAAAGCTTTACCGAGTTATTTTTGATGATAAAAACTGAACTGTGTATCTCAAAGATTTAAACATATAAGATGATAAAACCATTGATAGCTATGATAACCCTATTCCATGTAAAGTAAAATAAAATCTAAACCACATTCACTTGTATAAATGGTACTGATTTATTAATATTATAAAATATGTAATTATTAGATTAGTACGTTCTTTGATTAAGATGAGCAACAATATAATGTAGATCAGCGAGAAAATCCCACTTTGCTTAGTGAATCATTAACATCTGACACACTATACCCATTGGTGAAACCTTTGACACCACACTTTACAAAGGTTGAAATCAGTGGGTGCAAAAATGTCAAATAGAGAAGAAAATTTACAGTAAGCAAAATTAATCATACAATACTAACCAATTAATATTATATTGGTTTAATAACTAACTATAGACCAGAAACTTTTAGGTATATAAAATTTGCAACCAGTGAAATCAATAAATTTCATTGATTTGACAAAATCAAGGTCAATAAATTTACCTAAATCATTTGGGTTTATTATTGTAAACAGAATCAAATGTGTTGTCAAGACTTTTAAATTTTAAGGCAAATATTTCAAAATACTATCATATAAATAGTATAAAAGTAAATTTGATTTTTTCATTTAAGGCAACTAATTTTAGTTTCAAATTGACTCAAGAAATAACCATTAGTATTCAAAATAAATGGTACAAAAGATACCTCCAAGATGCTTAGAATACTTAGATTTGATTACAATGAACAGTTTAAAAATCTTAGTAGTGAAAATAATCATTTACTATAAATAGATTAACAAAGTATAATAGCCATTTAATTCTAAAGATGTGACAAACACTTCCAGGATATTCTTTTAATACAACTAAAATAAGGCAGCCAGAAAGTATAATTTTAATAACAGCAGGAAAAAACTAAAGCCTCCACAATTATTTATGTTTACAGGATCACAGGAAGTATTAAAAACAATTAGAAACGATAATGGTATCTTTAATGAACACAATTGAATTAAATCATACATTATATTGGAAAATTATAATTAAACTTATACATATTTGATAATTCTCTTTTAAAACATTTATTTTTAATTGCATTTTAATATGGATTAAGTGAAAGGAAATGTTGATATTCATTACAAAAATATTGAATAACAAATTATGAGTTGCTAATACTACATTCTTATAAGAATAACATTATCTTAGATGATAAAATTATTTCAAAATGGTACATACACCAAGTGATTCTGATGAAAAAAAATTGAGCTCATTGTTACCAGTTGACAATGTACACAAATAACTTGCCATCTACTGTTTTCATAGTGAGGATTAAACCAAAATTATAAGGATATGTTTAAGATCTCTAATATTAAAGAAAAAGTAAACAAGAAAAGGAACAAGTTTGAATATAGACTAAACATAAACATACATCCTGACTCACCTTAGAGAGTCAAGATTTCTATTATTGACAATAAATAAGCTTACCATAAAAGTAGGCTAAGGCTCTACTAAAACTAAGATGATGGAAGAAAACAAATTAATTTTAATGACAAGAAAGGCTCATGCTGCCAGGCAACAAAAGGGTGGTAAGAACATGTTTTCTGTACTTCAAATGCAATTACAATGTCAAGTAAGAGAGATATCATGTATTCCTACAGGGGTAAAATTAGAAGAAAAACAAATCTGGCAACAGCCTCTATCCAAGGGACACTGGATACAGACTGTTAGCAGAAAAACAGTAGTTGGATCATTCATTCCAGTTCATAAAAAAAAAAAAAAAGAAAAAGAAAAGAAAAAAGAATGATACTTAATAAATATAGCTTTAATAAAATATGTTGCTATTTTGAATAATTAATCTAGATTATTTCAATAATCTGGGTTTGAATTTTGTTATTAAATCAATAATTGTACCTCTTCTAAAATAATTCTTATAAAAATTGACCTAAATAAGTAGTTTTATTTTTATGGTTGAGCATCGATACCGCTAAGCTCTTCACTTTATATCATCTATTGAAAGTTCATAATATCAGAGGATACTGATTTTCTGAAATCTAGCAACAAGTGAACAGTATTCAATGAGGTATGTCATGTAATCTCGTCAAAATTAATATATTAGTTGAATTAACTCTCTTCCAGATTTGTTATCAATCATTTAGGTAATTTATTTATTTTTGCAAAATTCAGAATAATTAACCTTGTATATTTTTCTTTTTCTTAACTGTTGCTACATGGCAGCACAAGGAGCGAGGCAACTTTGACCACCTGTTAGCTCTCTGCTGTGCTGCTGCTGCTACCCAGTAATAGTTTTATTTTAATGATTGTAACAATTTCAGGATTATTGTAAAGAGCCATCAGCTCAGCATTAGTGTGTTTTCTCTAACCTCCATCATCACAAACCATCCTATAGATTCTACAGAGTATTAGGTATTCAAACCTAGTAATAGCCAGCTCCTGACGTCTAGGGAGAGTCCAGGGGTCCAATCTTTAGGTCAGTACGGGTCTGATAAAAGTTTTATAAAGGTATATCTTAGTAATTCTAGATACCTCTGCTTTTAAGGTCCCTCTGGAGTCCATGGTAGCACCTATTTGCAGCTATTATGGATTTCAGGAGTAATGCTTCAGGGACTCACTAGAGCTTATAGATGAATTCTACTTTCTCAAAGGTATGCTAACCAGTGTAAACCTGTCTATCAGCATGAACACCAATGAGGATGACATGCATGTATTTCATTCACCACTAGTCCTATTCTTGTAGTTTCCCTTTTTAGGATGAGAAAGGCATTCCAGAAGTTCTCCAAATCACATTGATGTCGTCAGGAAAGGCTGGGATCATAACTGACCTGTAGAATACTGTCCCACACACCTGGTGGGTACAAGATTGGTATAACTTTGTATATAATCTATAAAATATTTATTTTATCCCATGTTTAAGTGAACAGGGTTATAGTAAAATAAAAATGAAAATTATGGGAATGTTGCATGAATACAATTTTCTCCTAACTAATCAGGACAAAACACTGAAACCAACAAACAGTTCCTGCTTTGATAAATTAAGTAATGCCAATAAAGAAGGGGAAAATGATTTCCTGCACCAACTTAAAATAAAGAATACATATTGATAGAAATATATTAGCATGAACCCAGTTAACCAACAGATCAAGCAATCCATTAAAATTCACATGCAAATCTTTAGAAAAACGGCTTAAGCTCTCTAAGATTAGACCTATCAAATTAGTAATCCCTATGATGATAAACTAGTAGAAAAGTCTTAGAGGACTATTAGGAATTAAATGGGTAGCCTAGGATGAAAGTAGTGGTTTTGAGTGGACATGAAATTTGTAGTGGAAAGATATTTTTTTTTGCACTGTATATGGGACAATTAGGTTTATGAATTTGATGTTGAAATTGTTGAGCTTTAGGTTTTTACCTTAAGCTCAACACCATTTATCCAAATAGGATTAATAATAATCATGTACATTAAAATTCTATGATAAATTAAAACCCATCTTATCTTTAATTTATCTTTAAGTATTGGAGTTGATTAGAAACAACTTAGTTTCTTGTTGTTTCAATCTTGAGCAAGGATTCCTAGATAGACATTTGTTCAGATGAAGTCCTAAGTAGCAGATCAGGAAAGTTGTGCAGGTAGCAACAAGGAAAAGTGGAATATTATTACAACATAGAGTAAAGGTGATTTGAAGAGATTTATTATAAATATCTATGGGCATAATTTCTTTCAAGTTGTTTGAGAATTTTTAAATATTAATAGAACAGAAACTGTCAATGGAAATCATGAATCATGTTTTAAAAATATCAGTAAAATTAATTCTCTTTAAAAAAAACAAAACTGGGTGAGATATCTGAGGCATGTACAGAAAGTAAGAGTATTCAAATTTTAGTATTCAAAAATATAATTACAGGATATTATAGTTATATAAGTTACTTATTTTTCCAAATAATCACCTTCCTGGTGCAAGCTTTTTGATGCCCTCCTCAAAGAACATTTCCTTTGTCCACTTCAAGACTTCTCGTTTCACCCCCTCATCGGTTCGAAAAATTTTACCACCTATGTTAGTCTTCAGGACGGTGAAAAGATGAAAATCTGAAGGGGCCATGACAGAAGCGTTAGCAGGGTGGTTCAACACATCCCAATCAAATGAGTTCAAAAATGTTGGCTTTGGCCATATGCGAGCAGGGGTTGTGCAACAAACACATATCCTTTATCAACATTTCCGTTCGTTAGTTTTGAATTCCTCTATTGAGCTTTTATGGGGTTTCATAATATTATGCTACAGTATTCATCTCTCCCTGATGAAAAAAAATTGATCAAAATGATCCCAAAATAAGCCACCCATACTATCCATTATGTTACCAGCCATAATGGAGCTCAGAAAATTCTCATCTTCCAATTCCAAATTGCTCAAGATTGAGCGACCTAGATTCAATTTGTGCCGATCTGTCAGTTGTTAAGGAACAGATTTTGAGCACAATTTTCAATATCCTAGCGTTTCTTTAATTGTTTCGTGTATCAAAGATCTGGAAATTTTTTGAAACATCAAAGACATTTCATCCAGATTCAATTGGTGGTTTTCATGTACAGGTCCCTCGATTTTTGCACTAACTCCTGGGTCACAATTGAAGGTCTTCCACTCCTATGCTTGTCATCAATACTCGTTCTTTCTTCATTAAATTCACGACACCCATTTAACACGTTCGTTCAGTTCATAGCACTTTTGCCTTAAATATTCTTGATCCGTGCAAAAAGTTTAGTCAGAGTTTTTCCTTCCATGAGAAGGAACCTTAATACAGCAAGCTATGAGATGATGTGTGGTATTGATATGGGTCTCTGATCATCGTAGTGTTTAGGAGATCCCCACTACCTCTCAGTATTGCCAACATTTAAAAAAAAATTCACAGCATGACAGCTTAACAGTACTCTTACTTCCTGGACATAGTTTATTATTCTTATCCTCTTTTTTCTTTTTTTTTTTTTTGTTGTGGAAACAATGAATATTTACTCTACTGTATTTTCCAAAAAAAAAAAAAAAAAACTATACACAATAAATATTTATAAGTTAAATATTTTGGAAATTCCTTTTATTTGTTGTTATAATTACCTATTTTATCACAGTCAGTATGATGAAAAAAAAAATACAATGATATCAAAAATTATAATATGAAAGAGAACTAACAGGAATTTTTTGAAAAATCTAAAGCGTTTTTAGTAGTACTGCAAAAAACTAACACATATTTATAAGTGGCACAGTCCTATCCTGATTTCAAAAAGATGGCTTTAGGAGTCCTGATTCCATTTGCAACCACCTATGAGTATCAGTAGCCTTTTTCTATGCTAACTAAATACTATAAAGATGAAATCTCGAAAAAGATTATACGTGACAAATGACATGAGAGTTGCACTGAAAGAAAACCGAACATAGACAAACTAGTTCACGCAAAGCACTTGCATCCATCCTACTAAAATTTAACAAGTATATAACTTGTCATATTTTCAGAATACATAATTGTTTGTAAAATAAATTTCTTTATTCACTACACTCATATTTTTTTTATTAAAGGGGTAAAAAAGCTATCAAACAATTTTTAAAGGCACTCCCTTGCAAGAAATTCTGAAAACTTCAAGAACCACTGATCCAGAGTCTTAATACAACTTTCATAAATTATTATCAACTATATTTCTAATATTCACCTAGTTTCTGCAAATTTAATACACCTCATTAAGTTTTGTTTAATAAGCTCAAAAATTAATTATTTTTTTAATCCTCTCAGGTGGTTTGATTGGGGAATAATCTAAAACTTACTAAGATTGATTCTGAGCAATTTTAAAACATCAAAAGTATTTTCAGGGATAAGATTACATTTAGATAAGGGCAAAGTCTTGAATTTTATTATTAATCTTTTAGTATTTAATTTTTTTAGTTATTCAAATACATTCATTAATGATTATGTATAAATATCATACTATGCCATTAGATTTATAATCAATAACTTTTAATTTGAAAACTCTAAGAATTCTAAAGGGAATGAGGGGAGCTATAATACACTGGAGAACAAACATATGTTTTTTGTTCGAAACATAAAAATTAGAACATAATTTATTAACACCGCTGATTCTTAAATAAATAATCATTTTCTGTTAATTCAAAATGATTAGAAATATTCCATAAATTGTGAGGATTTGCATACCTTAACAGTTGAGTTCAAAATAGTACTTACACTTAGAATAAAATCGACTTTTAATAAAAGTAAAGTTCTTTAAAAATAGATGATAAATGACTAAGATTTCAATTTATACAA
>NW_027106189.1:882730-898069 GCF_000696795.3 Halyomorpha halys | reverse complement strand
TAGACACACAAACACAACTTTCAACTTATGCTTATCAATTTTTTTTTTATATTGAACCTCAACATTAGATGCAAGAGAATGTATCAAAAAAATAAATTTGAAGAATAAAAACAAATGTACGAATAAAGCTAACATTCATTAGAGTAAATCTATGTGTGCATGTGTGTATAATTATTTTTATCATTAATTTAACTTCAATATTATTAGTAAATAAATTTTATCATGTAGCTCCACTAGTTTTGAAATAAGTAACCACAAGATAAATCGAATTGAGTTTTTTTTTTTGTTTTTACAGTACTGCACCATTTTTCTTATTACAACTTTTTTTTTATTAAGTAACATAAACTTATAATTATAGCATAACAGATGAAAAACATAAGTAATTAAAAATACCTTCATTTCATGTTCTTTCATATCAACTGAGAATATGCCAATCACAGAAAAACTTTATAAACTGTAACTCTTAAAATATCACCAAAAGACCCACTTCGTTGACAAAAAAAAAAAAAGAAGAGAAAAACCAAAAAAAGCTTTGATGATGTATCACATTACAGTAATAATATAATTATTGGTTTCTGACAAAAAAATTGATGCAAATTTGAGTGGACTTTCACAGTGTGGGTTAATGAAACCAACTCTTCGGCAAAGGTATAAAAGTATGAATAATTTGGAAGTTACATATACATACATACATATGTACATGTAATACATACATATGTACATATATATATATATATATATATATATATATATATACACATACATACATATATACACATACACACACATATATTACAGATAATTTAATTTAATTATTCTTTATTTTTTTTACTGAAATAGTCTTAAAGACAAAAAAATAGGAATAAAAAAGTACCAACAAATTATTACATGCAGTGGACTCATTTTTACGCTAATTAGAACAATGCCCACACTATATCTGAACCTGAAGTATAATAAATAGCCCACATTATAATGAGGGTCCACTATAATTTAATCTAAAAAAACATTCATGTAAAAGTTTAAGGCATAAATATCCAGGTTTCTGACTTAATTTTAAAGCTAAGCAATGTGATTAAATAACCTTAGTACAAATGATAAATACAATCAAATATAGCAGTTACTATGAACGGAAACTATCAAAGCTGTTATCAACAAGAAATGAAAAATTATTAGCAATAAATTTTACTAATTTATATTTTTTTAATTGAAAAATAATTCCTTTGTAAAGAAATACAAATAAATTAAAATTATTTAATCTTTAAAAATAAAATAAATAGAATTTTATTTAAATATTTTTTAAGTAAACTTAAAACAAAACAAGAAAAGTTACTTTGTAATGACTGTCGATTTAAAATAGACATCATCTGGTGCATCCATCCATGATATAACCTGCTTCCTACCCGTCCGAGACATAGTAGCAACTCTGGTTTTACCATTAAGCTGATTTAATATAGTTCGAGGGCCTATAGGTCCTCCTCCAACTGTGTCTCTCGAAAGCCTCTTGTTTGGAACTGCTTCATGCAAGCTGATACCTATAAATATCATAGTCCATTATCAAAGTATTATCTTAATTAAAAGCACTGGAAAGTGACAAATAATTTTAAAGTCGTAAAAAACAGTAACTGCACAGAGATGTTGATACAGATCAGTTGGCACTAGTAAAGAAGAATAATGTTAGCTCTAAGCAAACCGTAATAAAAACAAAATATTTCCAACCATAATTATATAATCAATAAAAACTAACCCAGTGCAATAAAATAAGCAATTAATCAATTTCAAAGTGAAAATTATGGTTTGTAGTTTTGAATATTTATATCGGATCAACTAAATTTTTAGACTGTATTGTGATTTCACGCTTATTATGTATTAAAAATATTTTAATATTTCTGTTTATGTAACAGCTATAACAAAACTTGTGACATCATAAATAATGTAACCATTATAATAATAAAGGTTAGCATGTAAATAATCCAAAATTGTAATAACTATTTATCTGCTTGAGGGTTAAATAATAAATATTAGCTTTTCAAAGCTGATATAGTAATAAATATTAAATATGTCCAACAACTAACCCATCAACCTGTTCCATTTTTATAAATCTATTAAATTAAATTAAATTTAAATAATAGGTAATTATATAACATGAAAAATTGTTAATAATGCAATTGAGAAAGAATGATATATAACATTCATTGTACACAATAAAGCTAATGCCTAAAGAGATTCAAATTATTTCAATAAATTGATTTATTAGCACCTTTAGAATAAATATTTATCAATTATAATATCATATGAGAAATTAATTTATTTTATCATTGGTTCTATGTGTGTACAGAATATCCCTTTATTTTTTAAGTCAATATTATAATTTTATTGATCAAGAAGCCACCTAAAAGATTATTTACAAAACAGTAAGGGAAAAATCAAAATGTTATATAAAGAGGATGGTCTAAGTTCATAAGATATGAAGAGTCAACTAAAGTGACATTATAAGAATCATGGATGTTTTAATTTAGAAATAATTATGAATAGAAAAAAATAATGAACTGAGTATTACAAATTTATATAAAATTTTAGAAGAAAAATATTTTGTTTCTCAAATAAATAAGTGATGAAAAAAACATATGATAAAATATATTTAGAAATTGGGAGGATTTTGACAGGATGGGAATATATACACAATATACAGCATGTAGCAGTACAACTGTTCCAAAATTTTCTTTTATGAAAAATGCTAGTTTAAGACTCGTCTGAAGATAAATTACTAAACTAAATTTCTTGGACACACTTAGTAAGATTTAAACAGAGAGTAAAATAAATCTTGGATTGCATCATGTTAATGTAATACTTTTTTCTTCTAAAGACAGGATTTTCAAGTTTTCATTTCAATTAATCTATGTAGGCATGTATTTGTATCAATATATTTTAACCTCTTTCAAAAGACTAAGTTCATTGTGATGAAACTTGGTATGATATAAATACAACATAGCCATCAGGGAGAATCTTAGGTGATACAAAAAATATTGTCATTGGCTATGAAGTCCCCTGAAGAGTGGTCGGGTCAGCTTATAAATATGTTTAGATTTTAGTTGTGTGGTTGTATGCAAGAAAAACATTATGTCTCATGTCAACAGAGTAATTCGACACTTTTTTAGCCAAATAAGAAATAAGAACCTCATTCAACTCTATGTTAATCCAAAAAAATATTTAAAAATCTACAACTAAAAAAACAAAAACTCAGTTAAAACTAAACAAGATATTTCTTTTGTTTGCTTCATAAGAAAATTATTTCTTTAAATAATAATAAATATTTTTTTTTTTTTTAATAGACCTGAATAGTCAACCAAATTTTGATAAGAAAGTTTACAGTATATTTATAATATGATTAATGTATATTGGAACATTCCTAATCATAAACAGACATAAATATTAAAAAAAGTTAATTTATGTGATATTGTGGAATTATTTATTAATAACTGAAAAAGTTACTAATAAACATTAGATTAATATGCAACAAACGAAATAAATGTGATACTGGCAGTTAGTTCAGTCAAGATTTCTATATACAACTATTCAAGTATTTAAAACCTAATCCTGATAATTCAGATAAAAATATTACCAAATATAAAGAGAAAAACATTCTAGATGTTCCAAGAAAATTCAACACACAAAACTAATAAAAAATATTATATTAATGACAGTAAAAACAAAATTTACAAATGTGGAGTACCAGAAATAAGATCAGGATTTTAATCTACCAATAAAATAAAAAACATATAATACAAATAAGTGAAATTGAAAAGGAATACCAATCTGATGTGATTAATAAGGCAAAATGTTATTAATGCATAGTAACATGTATTGGAAAAATGTTAATCATATAATACACCAATTCTATAAACAAAACAATATTAAGAATAAATATAATAGCACATAGAAGAAGAGGGGCATTTCGTATTGTAAAATAAAAAATACAAGAAACTAAATGCATTATCAAGTTTAATAATAAAGATTTCATAAATACTCTGAAAAGAAATACTAAAATTTAAGAATAATGATTATTATGGTTCTCACCTAACAGTTATCATTAAAAGAAACTAAGGATATTGTGTTATTTTATTGTTTTATTTATATTCAATGTTTAAGTTTTAAAGTTTTAAGAAGTTTAAAACCAGTTAAAAGAGCTTTTATTAAAAGATTCAGGTAGATATAAGATCTTGGAAGAAAAATGGAAGGAAAAAACTGGATGAGGGTTGTTGGTGATTCATTCCTCACCTATAAAAAAAAAAACAATGAAAATGGACCATCATTTTACTAAGGCAGATAAAAGCAACAACAGCATCAAACAAGTACAAACTACATTTAAGAAACACATCAGTAAGCTAAAAAATGAAGGTTTCCACCCATAGAAATCTCATTTTCAAGAACTCTATTACTCCCGCTATTACATTTTATCCAAAATCCATCAATTCAGTAATCATTATACTTGTACTCTCAAATAATAATTTTTGTTCCTTCTCTTAAAATATCTAACTACAAGAATCTCAAAAAAATAACAAATATATTTCCTTAAACGAGCAATTAAAATCTCAAACTATTCCTATAAGTCTTTATCGTAGATTGATTCCAAAAGCCTAAGATTGTTTACTAATATCACAAATGACTAAGTTCATCAAATAATATATCAAAACTTGTCAATTATTAACAATATATTAATAGAGCAAGGGGCCACAGAAAACAGAACAATCAGCAGAGAATAAGGTTTATGATTAGAGAAATTATGATGAATTTAGATTCCCATACGGAAGATTTTAAAAACTACATTAATCATATTAAATGCATCAAAGATAATATGTTCACAAGAATCGAAACAAATATATAAAAAAGAACAAAGCATGGATAAAAAGTCTGCAATAGACAATGATTTCTTCAAGAAGGTAATTCAGAAAGATTAAATTAATCTGCAAGCTAAAAGAGTATTTAAAATAGGAAGATATCATTGTTTGCTGAAAATATGAAATGTACTTTGAATAGTACTAAATGGAATGTAGTGCTTATTCCTAATCCTTATTCCATCACACTCCAATTCAAGGACTGTCCAAAGAAGTAAATTATCCATCAGACTTAAGCAGAAAAAGTGTTCATTATATTTTAAAAGAAAATATTGCTCATTGCTACAGTAGTGGGTATGTAGGAAAAACAGGATTGGTATAATAAGACTTGAAGCACCAAAACATTAGAAAATTAATATTGCAAAAAACGTAATCCACTGGACTTGGATGATATTTGATTTACAATTCCATGAATCCAGCAATCACTAATACAAAAGATCCTAGTATCTAACGCAGGTATTAACAATTTTTTCACAACAAATCTTCCTTCATATAACCCATCCTTCATCATACCCTTCTCCACACTTTAGGTCATGCTTCACTATTAACTACAAAATATCTCAAGATCTGCACATCTCATAGGAAATCAAGGGTAATTTTTTTTTTAAATGCACTTAATAATTACTTATTTATTGTACCTTAAAAATGAAACTAAATCAATTTTATCGAATTCCATTCACCACTTTCACTGACTTATTTTCCTGTAGACAACTGTTTCAAAATGGTATGTACCTATTTGACTTTAATTTTAGAAGACAAATCATTGACCATGAAATATTGGTAATTGTGTATCCAATAGAAATGGTGAGGAAGGTATAGTGTTATTTGGACTTGGAACTTTTTTCTTATTTTTAAGGCTTGTTATAATGATTCTGGGACATTTTTTTATTCTTTGAATTAACTAATCACAGCAGTTTTACCAGTTTTTTTTTATGTTCTTGATTTGTCCAAAATTAAAAAAATTCTTTATCTTTTCCTGGTCCCAAAACACACTCCATCCAGAACCCAATCTCATAAACCATATTCAACAAAGAATACTAATAATAATAATTTTATCTATTCTAATCAACTTTATAGCTTTAAAAATATATAATACTGATAATGATCAATTTATCCAATTAAACAAAATTATATTCATATGAGATTTTATCATGGAAAGGACAAGCACTGAACATCATGTATTAAAAAAAAAAAAATAATCATAGGCACTAGCAGGAAAATTATTTTTTGCACTGGAGTAATTCATACTCAACTTTAACGGCTACACATTCTCAGCTCTGAATTATTTAAAAAATCAAGAACATGACACATTCTGAAAAATATGTTTGATATAAGAATATAAATAAATTTTAATAATAATAATAGTGTACCAAATTAATTAATCGTAAGGCAATCTTTTTTTCCTTTTTTATCCTTATACTACATGATTTTTTAGAATGTAATAGTGATATAATCTAAAATCCATAAAAGAATTAGTCCAGCTAACACAATGGAAATAAAATCGAAATTAGGCAAGAAGCCTCAGATAATAAGGGTGAGAAATGGAAAATAAGGGGTAGGCATTGAGATGTTTAACATAGGTAACTAAGAATGAAACTTGACATACAGTCCAATCTTGATAATCCAACAAACATGCAACTGATTAATTTATTTGGATTATCAAATACATTGATAATTACCAAATATTCTGGAAAATTGAGACTGCATTTAAACAATGCAAAATAAGGAATTCATGTTGAAATATTGCAAACTTTTTTTTTGATGTTTTCTTCTGATGTTATATTTTATTTATTTTCTTAAAAACCAGTTTTGGTCTCAATAATCATCTTCAGGATAGTTGATCAGTCAAACTTGAAATGAAATGAAGACTCTACTCCGAATTGAGGAGTAGTGTATCGATATTTAGTGTAGATACTCAATTGACAAGCACAGGAGGGCCATTGCAAGTTTGACAAATAAAAAAATCAAAACTGGTTGTTAATAAAATAAATAAAATATATAGGAAGACATTTATTTAATTTTTTTAAAAATCCCGTGACTTCAGAGCCATAATTCAACAAAGCTAATTTTCTTTTATCAACACTTCTTTATAAAGTTGTACATGATAACCATTATAAGGGCTGTTTAAAAGTAATAGAAGGATATGATTTAACAAGAAACACTCTCTTAAAGTTACTCCCAATATGACAAATTGAATGTTTTTCTTATTAGATGCCATGAGCTTATCGGGTTAAAAAACATGTTGGATTAACAAATGTCAAACAATTAAAATTTTACTTCAATAAAATTTCTGAAAAAATAAAATCCGACAACTAACTATTTTAAATATCTTCCTCAAACATTAAATATCATTGGACACATTGCTAATCAATTATTAACAAATTGAGAATTAAATTAGAAATAATATATTTTTTAAAGGATAAATGGTATTATATTTTTATGATACTGAACAATTTTGTAACATACAGAAAACCACAAAAAAAAAAAGTTAAATTTTTACCTACAACACTTAAAAAATGGGAATACCAATAATTTTTATATCTTATATTGTAGGAAAGACATTCATATGATTTCAGCAGTGCAAATAATAATATGTGATTTTCTTTCCCAATAAAAGATAACTTAAAAACAAAAAATACCCAAGAGTAATTTATTATTAGAACTGGGTATAACTACAGATACTAGTTAAATTAAACAAATAACCTTTTGGAACTAGATAAACGGCTCCAATAACACTAAATGTTCTGAGAAGTATTCATGAAATTTGATGATTAATTTTAGGTCAGTCAAATGTCTGATATAAACTTAAAGTATAGTTATTATTTATAGTTATAATTATATACAATATAAAACAGAGATTCAAAAAACATTTAAGGTTATAACACCTAAAAAAAGTTATTGTTAAAAAAAATGAGTGTAGTTAAATAATACTTTAAGATATTAATTCATGAAGTGGGTACTCAAATTGCTAACTATTGGAAGCTCCTATACTATAATAATCCCTACATTTAAAACTAAATATAAGAGATAAATTAAGTAAAAGAAACAAATCTAATGAAATAATCATCCCATCTGTATAATTCAACTTAAGCTATAAAAAAATATATCTACCTTGTTTTTAGTAGAAAATATTTATTAGATATGTTTTTAATTCAATGGTTCACATATTTACTATTAAAAAATTAGTTTTTGTAGATCTAAAGAGGTAAGTACATGTAAAAGTGCCTGAACCATAACTTCGATGAATTCATAGGAAAGGGTAATCTAGGCTGAGCTTCAACAATGTTTCATTCCTTGTCTAATGCCAGGCACTAATTTCAGGGTTGAGTGGATTCTAGACGCATTTATCAAAACAGTTTCCATCCTAACAATGCTTAATATTTTCTGTATACAGAAAATAATAAATTTTCTCTTGACAGAAAACAATGATCACTGGCATTGTACAATAAGTTTGTACAGAGTTGGAAGTAAGAGGTCTACATATTAGGCTTCCTCTCTTTTTCCCAACACATTTGATTTATAATTTATATACAATTTTTTTATTTATTTAAATGTCTAAAAAGCAAATATAACTAATACTGACACTTAAGAAAACCAGAACCAATAAGTAAGTGTTTATTCAAAACTATCAGCTAGAGGAAGCTATATAGTATAGTATAAGTCAAGATGATCATTAGTCACAAAAAATACTAAAAGGTACATTGTAACTAAAAATAGTTTAAAAACAACATTTAAGATGTATTATTAATTTAAATTTACTAGTTAAAAAAAATTGGTTTCTTAACATAAAAATGAGGGAAAAGGAATAAAATTAAGCAACTTAAAATAAGAATAATACATACAGAATATTTTTGTTAAATACATAAATATTTTGAATTAAATTTCAAAACCCTAACTAATATTATTTCATCTTTCACACCCAATGATTGTAGAACTTCTTATTTTTAGGCTATATCTTGTATTGTTTCAGCTAGCAAATATTAGCCTGACTAAAAATTCCTTGATTCATTTTTTAATTTCCTTAATTTTTCTTAAGAATTCCTTAAAAGTGACAAAGTGTGAGACTTTTTCCTCTCTCCAAATTTTCTTCCTTTTAGAAAAACAACATTTTCCAGCATAAACTGTAACTTTAAGCAACTTTTTATTTAACAAACTTTGTAACAACAAAACTTTGTATTTAAGCAAAAGAAATTCAGAGAAAATAATTATTAAACTAATTTAAGCCAATTATTACCTCAATATTAAATATTTTATCAATGCATGTAGTTTAAAAAATAAATAATAGATGATTTATTAACCAATAATTTACATCTAAAAATAAAAACATCTCTGGATAAGAAATAAATTTTTTTCTCTTGGAAGTGATAAATAAGAACCAATTCTGGAAATTGCTCAATATATTCCAAAATAACTGTATGTTACAAAATAACAAAGTATAAGCCCTTTATAAATCAAAAGTAAAAAGCATTTTACTCACTTCTGTTAATGTTCTGTTACACCAGATCTTCTAAAGATATTGAAGAATTAGCCATGAAGTTAAAAAGTTCTCATCTTCAGCTGTACTAAGGTAACAAAAGATGCATTTTTGTTTTTTTAAATTATTTTCTTTTAACAAATAATAATCTGTTATTTATTTTTGTAATCAATTTCAGTTGTAGTAACATTAATGATAGAACCAAACATGGACAGATAGTTAACATACACATAGTTTTTGATCACTTATGTTGTAAGTAATAATGAAATCAAAGAACTGGCAAAAAGTACGGAGAAAAACAGGTAAAAAATTTTCATTTATTAAAAAAAAAAACTTTAAAACTTCAACAAGTTACATTTTATATGATCCTACACCCTCTTAAAACAGAGACTCACTTCATTAAACAATACTTTTTTATAATCAATGAAAATGTTAAATAACTTATTTTCATCAGAGCATTGTGACAATTTATTCTAGAAAAAAAATGAGCCAAAATTAAATTGAAACTAAATAGGCAGACTGTAATATCATATATATAATATATGACTGAGCGCAAGGACATAGTAGGAATGACAATGTTGGAACAGCACTTAAAGCAATGGGTATGGTAATGTCTATGCCTTGAAGCTCAATTCTAATACTGGCACTCTCACATTATTTTATGGCCGATTATTACAGCTACATTCTTATAATTAAATTCCAACATAAATACACTCTCAAGCAATCAAACATTTACCTTGGAAATCCCCAAAGCAATCAATTATAAAGAATTAACATACAAACACTTTCCACTCTATGCTCCAAATGAAATAACAATAGTTTATTGTAGACAAACAACCATTATTTGAAGTATAAGAACTAATCAACAGGCCTTGATTTTGCAAGAATTAAAGTAGTTACATTTTCATAGTATGAAGTACACTTCTTAAGACATGCCTAACCACTTATACAGCCTATAATAGGTAATATTTAGACTAAATTGCATTATCAAGCAGACTCGATTGAAATAAGACAGTAAATTAATCCCCTTTAATAATTCATCCAAGCTAAAAAGTGCAACAGTAATATGTCACAAAAAAACCACAATATAAAAAAACTTGACACTGCCATTCAAGAAGTAGAAGTCCTATCTTAACTTTTTTTTTTTTGTAGTTTTTAATAAGAGTCAGATTCTTCTTTTCACCAATTTTTTTTTCTAATTTCATTACAAACACATTCCACTATAAACTAAACAAGTTGAAAGGTATAATGTTTTAACAGAAAACATACCCATGAATTGTCCACAGCAGAAAGCAATTTTACTATTTTTTATTTAATAGAGTAACTAATTGAACATCTCTTAAACAAGGGGATATTATGATATGCTTTGATAATGATATTCAAAAATCATTCAAGCCCTTTCCATAATAAAAAAAAATGAATATTAATAATATAAAATATTTATTTACTTTTTTATGAAAAAACTAACAAAATATAAATAATTTTAAGAACACCAGAACACAATTGGATTAAACCTGATAAATCACAATGAAAATGCACGTTCAAGTAAAGAAATTAGCAGAATGAGTTGGTTATAAAAGTGTACCTGCAAAGTATTACAAGCAATGCACATCACTTTTCCTAAATATTATATATAAACATATTAAGCTAGAGGTTCCAAAATTAAATACTTTAGAGGAGAAAAAACAAAACTTCAGCTTTAAAGTGATAAGGAAAATAGCTCATAAGATTTTTTCAAAGGAGTTCAACCAAGTTTCACTATTTATATATCATTCTTTGAACTTCAATACATTTAATGGTTCTGATAATAATGAATAAACCTCTTACTCAGGTCACAGATTTATAAATGTCAATACACTTTAATACAAATAAAAAACATACCATTTTAAACAAAGTTGGGCTGTAGATCATAAGAACATGCAATGAGTGAAACTCAATTCGATTTATCATATGAAAGTTATAATGTCAAAAAGTTATGGCTTTCAAGTAGCATTTAAGAAATAAATATTAAACTTTTAAAAAGATAAATAATATATAAGCTCAATTTATTTTAAACAGAAAAACATGTATTAAAACTAAATCACATCATGGTAATAATATCAGTAACAATAATTTTTAAAAATGTCAAACTAAATTAAAATTAGACTTAGATACTAACAAATTTGAGGTAGTGAAATCACTAAATCTAACATTAAATTAGAATGAATTAACACTAAGTGAAATTCTTCTTTTACTTATCAAAATAAAAAACATCTTGATAACTTGAAGAGATAACTTAAAATGTAAGGATACCAAGTCATTAATAAAAATATATAGGATATTTATAACACCATTATGTAATATTGACTAAATCAAAAAAACATTGCACTACAGAGAAATTTAAATTATCACAAATAACAATTTCATCACAAATAAATGAACTGCTTATTACTCAAGTCTAGGTGGTATTTAACTTTAGGTATTTAAATTTAAATTTTTTTAAAATCTATTAAGCATATGAACTAAATTCCAAAACTTTATCAAAACAAAGATGAATAAAAAATAAAAAGATGAAATTTCCTTGTTTAAATATAACATTGAGGAAATCATCTCTATTCTGGGACTGTTGCTTCCAAAGTATAATTATTATAAAAATTATATAACAATCTAGATGACACAATTAAATTTTTAAAAAATAATAGAGAAAAATAATTTCTATTTAACTCTGATAAAAATGCTGAGAAAAAATAAAGTCACAAAGAAATTATTATACAAATAACTGACCACAATGATTTCAATTATAGATAAAAGAAAAATTAATGTTAAGCTATTTCGTCTTGTTCCAACTTCTAAGAGCTTGACAGCCTTAGAATTAGAAAGATAAAGGGAGCTAGGAAAATTGAAAATGAAAAGGGTGAGAGTAGCCTGGTATATTAAAATTAAAAAGGATTTGATGAAATAGAGGAATCTATAACACTTAGCAGGTTTATGGAATTAGGTTTAAATCTGAAGCATAGGCAGCATATAGTGATGCAGGATCACACTAATAGTTATCAGATTTACTTATCACTAACATAGAATATAAGTCATGAGAAGAATAAATTATAGAGGAAGAAGTCGAGGAATTGTATCCAAAACAAAGATGGTTATAACCATTACATGGTACAAATTCTTAAGTAATGTAGAGAGAAATAGGCAAATTTGTGAACCACTTCAACAAATTTCTGACAGCCCTTCCAGGCCCTCATCAATCCAACAACTAATGAGTCTTAGAAACAACCATAAATACACTGCTGTAATCAAAATGGTGGGAGAAGATGAAGAAAAAGACAAATAATCTCTTAGGGCTAGATAGAATTATATTTTATGAATGTACTATTGACATTTTTTTTATTACTTCCTGAAGGAAAAATTATTGACTAAAAATTAAATTTCTTTACTTAATATTAACAGACAAGTGTATATTTATGTTCCTGGATCACAAACACAGGTCTTCAGATTCTGTAGTACAGCTGGAATAATATGCTATATGTTTAATGAAAAATTGAAAGTCTTAATGTAATGATCACCATTAATTGTTAAAGGTGCAATAAAAAGTAAAAATAGATTTTTCAATTAAAATAATATTAAAATTAATGTGTTTTTTAAATTCCCATATGTTTAATATGATCATTTCCAGTGTGGAAACTTATTTACCATATGCTTTAATATATAATTAAAAATAAGTTGTAATATAATTTTTTAAACCTTTTTATTAGTGTTAATGTTGAATATTATAAAACTAATGTTTTTTTTTAGATAAGTAGATAAATATATTATTCATTTAAGATATATTAATTTAAAATGATCTTGCATAATGTTCCATTATTTAAAAGCAGGGTAAATGTGTTTTTTAGTTTTATATTTTAGTTCTGTTGTTTTTATTTTATATAACAAACAGTATTTCACAGAAATATCTCATAATAACATTTATGGTTCAGGAAAACCCATAAATTAACAATGAAAGATGATAATTTATTTTCATTGTTCGATCTCACCTGTAACCATGAAATGTAATTGATACATACCTTTACAACAAATATGCTGAATAAATGCACCTCACTGCTATCTGATTCAAAACAACTTGATTTTAATTCAGAATAAACTTTGAATAGATATAAATCACCCCTTGTTTTTATAATGGCAAAAATAAATTCATCTTACATTTGATTTAACATATGAACACTATCTTGTTTTAAATACAGTGTCAACAGTGGGAGAGTTAACATAAATTTTGTAGGGCAACCACAATAAATTAATTGAACCAGGTGGGAATGAACTGAAACCACCCAGATCCAAGAGCACTGGCACTATCACCCCAATGGGCATGGCAATCACAAACTCAAACAATTACCTAAGTAATTAGCTTAGTGTAAACCCCAATGCACCATCTATCAATCTTACAATAATCATGGAATATAATATTACAAAAATAAAAATCAGGAATAATATTAAATTGTAATTCTTTTCATTTATATGAAACACAATAATCCTTTAAGAACATTGCAGTAGGGATAAACTCACTCAAATTAAGTAGTTAGTAAACCAAAGATGCCCTAACAACAAAGCAATGCTTCACAGCGGTTTTTAGATATAAATTTGAAATTAAGTATATTAAAGTGGATAAAAATCCTAGACATAATAAATTATCCATTTATATAGTTGTTTCCTTCTGAAAATTGTATTCACTTATCTAAGTTAAAAAAAAAAAAGAAAAAGACATGCACATATACTGGTAACTTTTCTTATCATTACCAATAATAAAACTAACGAGTTGAGGATTTTTTTAATACCTTATAGGACCAAATTAATTTGCTATAGCATAAAATCATATGTAATCTACTCAAATGTAAAATAAATTATATTGAAAGAAAAAGTGTATTCTATAATTATTTTTAAATAGGCAAGAGATTGCACAAATATATAAAATAATTGTAGCAAAAAAATAATGCACCAATTAATCGATAAGGATTATTCAGAGCTATATTTGTTTTGCTTTCACTTTCACTGCTCATTTCCCAAACATGCAAATATCAATTCATGATGTATTTTTATGTTATTTTTTGCATATCCCATTCATAATTTAATTATTACAAAATTATCTATTTAAAAATTAAGATTGAAAAGTTATATCGCAAGAAATGGTTTAATGCTTCATGAAACAATAACTTTTAAAACTATTATGTGTATGTTTTGATGTTCACAGAAAAAATTCTTGGTAAGGCTCAATAATTATTTTCCAAAAATAAGTAAGTTGATATCTCTAAAGTAAATATATGACCTATTAACCCATCAGTTATGTGTGCGTATCAAAAGTTAACACCAATATTCTGATAAATGTGAAATCTTTAATAAACATTTAGAGTGGCTTTTTCTGATCAATATTATTAATGACTTATTCTTTAAAAATTCTGGGCTCAATGATTTCAAATACCAACATAGTCTATGAAAAATTATGATTTAGCTTTTATGATTAGGTAAATAAAAAAGAAACACTATGATCACTATTACTTAAACCAATGCTCTTTCTTTTTTTTTTTAAATAAATTGATCTATAATATAATATTAAATTTCATATAAAAAAATTATATTTCGAAAGTATGAACTACAAACCATAACTGTAAATAATAGTTATAATAGGTTGGGTGATAATTATTGCTTAATTGAAATTTTTTTTTTTAAATTTAGTGTTTATAAAGATTGCTTTTCTCAACTTAATCAAATTAATTAATCTATACTTGTTACAGTACTTAAATAGTACTGCAATGCTTTTCAAAACTTTAAATTATTTAATCTGTGCTTAGTACTTTATCAGTACTGTAGTGTTTCCCTGAACTTTAAAACAGTTAATGTGGGTTTACTAGAGAATGCTTATGTATCTCATAGATTTTAATGAAACTTTTTAAGGTGAATTTATGCCTCAAAATATTGGACTACTTTCACCATTAGGTGATT
>NW_027106189.1:872302-882603 GCF_000696795.3 Halyomorpha halys | reverse complement strand
TAGAATCTAAATTTAAGCCAGTTAAGGCTATAACTGATGTTTTCTCCCCTAGAAAACACAGTTTTGGAAGTTTTTTGACAAACACAAGCTTAATACTTCAATATCTTCATGATTTATTGGTTTAATTCTTCTTCTTTGCAATAGCAGGAACATTTTGGAACTAAAATCATTGGTTGATTCAAAGTAAAATCAAGGTTGAAAAACCTTGATCAGAACTAGAGGTATAAAATATAATATGTTTTCACAAATAAATTTGCAATTTTTTTGTAGAACATCTAAGCAGTACTGGTCCCTAATATTGAAGAGTCCAAAACTTTAAGGCCTAGATTCATCATAACAAGTTTAATCAACATCCATGAAAAACATCCGGAACCACTCATTATTTATACTGCTTTCCTTATATATACTTCTGAAAGTGCTTTCCCAAACTTTGAATAAATTAAACTTTAAATTATTTATTCTTGGTTAAATATTCCAAAATATTGAAAAATGATATTACTTTAATAATGACAATATACAGGCTTTATTACACCACCCTCTCATTAAAACTTAAAAGAACCACATTTCCCAATTTATAAAACTGCGTATCAATTCAATTTTTAAACCAACAAAAAATATGAGTATAGCTGGAAAAGGGTATCATGATACAACAAAAACAGTTCAATATACTAAGAAAATAACTTTTACAAATTTAGAAAATATCTGATTTATTACAAATAAGATTCATGACACTTAATTGTCAGTTACATACTGTTGACATTATTTAAATATTTGACTCTAACAAACTAATTATACTGGAACTTGTTAAAATGTGAGTAAAAATAGTATAAAAAATTGAACAAAACAAACAAAGAATATAAGAATACAATTTGTAATAGGCTGACTTTCTATATAACAAAGAACTTAATAGGAAGCAATTAAAATTTAAAAAAATAAAATTTAAATAAATAAGTCAGAAAAAACAACTAAGAACAGATATAGATTTTTAACTCCTTTCTTTGATTTTTCTTTTCTGTTACAGATAGTTTTTTAAACTCCTTTCTTTGTTTTTTTTTTCTGCATTACAGCAATATTCTCTGTCAAATAATTACATCTGTACTTGTACATCAACATACATTACAACTATCTCAAAAAATAGTAAATATATAAATTCCAATAAGATAACACTGCAGTTTATTTTTTGACCATTTACTATTATTATATATGGAAACTGATTTATCAATTCCAACAAAACAAAAACATGATTGTTATAATCACAGTTTCATTTATTATAAAAATAAAAATAAGATTTATCTATACAGCTCAACCATAGATAAAAAGTAACGAATGTGATCTATGTTTGATCTGAAAAATAAACTTGCAGTAATACTAGATCGAGCAGTTAGATTTGATATCACAATAAAAAAAAGGAAACAAATTTTAAAATAAGTAAATGAAAAAATGTGGGATTTAACAACGATGTTTAGGTTAAATGTCATCTCAAAATCTTTTTTAGTTTGATTGTAAAAAAAAATGAACAAAATTGCAAGTAGTAATCTTGCATTGCACAAGATCACCCTGAGGAGGAAGAAAAGGAAAAGTCTACTCTTATATACAGACCTACATGAGCAAGAAGTTGCAACCACAAAAATATTCCAAACATACAAATATACATACTTTTTATATTTACTTATCTATATTTGTAACAAATAACTAATCATTTTAAATTACAATATTCAAAGTAATATACATTGGGTTTGATTTTTTTGGTTCATTTACAATGTCAATAAAATTACAAAACCTAAAAATACATACCGTCAACTAATCCATTCATTTCATCATATGGCTTCCTTTTAAGACCACTAACTATTCCCGATGTATTTTTTTCCAGTTCTGGTTTATTAGGGATCCGTTCATATAGAAGACTGCCATCTGAAAATTAATATGGATATACATATATATAAATAAATATGTAAATAAATTTAAAGTAGCAATGGACAAAGTAGAAAAATAACAAATAAAACAGATTTCCAAATAATTATTTTAAATAATTGCTGGAATCTCCAACAAGATAATACTTATCATGAAGATTAAACTCTTTTTATTCATTATTTTATTAGATAAGATTTAAATTAATCTTGAGCATGTTAGATGGGAAACATTTAATCATTTTGGCAACATGAGATCAGTTAAGTCTTAGAACCTCTAAAACCAATTAGTAACAGTGGAATTAGTAGACCTCATTCCTTTTAATAGACTATTAGGGTAACAGAAGAACTCAGTAGTCAAAATATGAAACTACCTTAGGTCTCAAAAAAAAAAAAAAAAATAATAAAAAAATAAAATAGAAAAAGGGGAGTGGAGGAATAAAACAAAAAAATTCTCAATATACTTAAGGAAGAAAAATTACATAAACTATAAGCAAATATAACTTACAAAATAACTAAATAGCAAACAGGACTATATAACTTCAGATAGTAACCTCGCTTTGATGTTTTGAAATTTGACGGGCAGGAAGATGAAATCAATATTGATACATACAAATTTAAAATAATGCAATACATCATTTATTTTAGCATGGAGGTTAACTCACAAAAAGATGATTCACATGATGTAAGTCACAAATAAAAAGCAGCAAATAGTATCAGCTACTTTGGGCTGATGAGAAGTGTATCACCTGTAAAACCAAAGTGAGACTCCCTAATACGCTTGTCCCCACTGATGGATCCAAAGCTTGAACATTGACTAAGGCTGATACAAATAATTTCTCATTTTTGAGAGAAAGATCTTAGGCCTAATAAAGAAGGTAATACCTAGCCAAGAAGGAAAAATATGGAAATTCATAACCTCTTTAAGAACATGAATATTGAAAGGTTTTTGAAGATCTTAAGGCTGAAGAGGGTAGGGCATATCACAAGAATAGATGACAAAGAAATACCCAATAAATTGCCTAGAGAGGTCCTTTTCATTGACAAAGAAGAGTAGGGAAACTTAACCTCAGATGGCTTGATAGTGTTTGCACAGAAGTGTTCAACTTACTGAATGAAGCTAGCTGGATGCCTGCAAAACAGGATAAGGAATAATGGCAAAAGATTTTGGAGGAGGGCCTGATTCATTATACTATATATGTATGTATTACAATAAATTGTTTAAAGAAACAACAGAACACTTGAAAAATATTGAACCAAATTGCAATACAAACAATAAAAAAATTGTTTGTTTAATACTGAAGTTAGAGGTTATTTATTTATATTAATCACTGTTACTGAAATGACAAAATCGATTACTACTATTTAAAATCCCTCAAAAGATTTTACATGTGACCCATGAGGTAATAGTTGTTGGTTACATGAAAAGATAACTTTTTCCACTCATACTAGCACAAACACAATAAAGGTTGCCTTAAATCAGCAAGCCAACAGGACGAGCAGTTCTTTCCCTCAATGCAGAAGAGGGTTGCCGGTAAAAGGAAGTTTGTTTGGTTAGGGGTGAATGTCAGCGTGATAATGGGCTCCCTGCAGTAATTATTAATAAAGATGAAAATTTAGAAGTCTTTCAACTAGAACTTTATTTCCGTTACCTCTAGAATAGAAGAGATTGATTCTACCAGAAACTTTTGTTTATTATTTTTTTATTTCTAAAGACTATCATATTTATTAGACATATATTTAATTCATTTCTTAGTTTATTATTACCCAGGGTTTTTTTTTTTTTTTAATATTAGTCTCTGTTTTATTGCAAATATTTGCATATATTTTGTTTTATATGTACTATTTCTTATGTTTATTCTTTATATATGTATATATGGTTATGCGTATGCAGTAAAAATTTCATAACGTTATATAGTGGAAGCGAAAATGAGCATGAATTTGGAGTTGCATTTATGGTCGCGAATCAAATAAAATCCTCAATCCTCGATTTCCAACCAATTAATGAAAGGCTATGCAAACTAAGCATTAGGGGCCATTTCTGGAACATTTGTTTGATATGTGTTCATGGCCCTACAGAAGAGAAGGATGAAGAGGAGAAAGATATTTTCTATGAGCAACTAGAAGAAGCATATAGTACATGTCCCAGTTACGATATGAAAATAGTGTTGGGAGACTTTAACGCACAGGTTGGTAAGGAAAAGGAGCTGAGACCCACCATAGGAGTTCATAGCTTACACTGCAGAACTAACGACAATGGGTACAGAATGGTAAGCTTTGCAACGTCCAAATCTATGGCTGTTATGAGTACTATGTTCCCTCATAAAAATGTCCATATAGAAACATGGCACTCTCCGAATGGCACTACAACAAGTCAAATTGATCGCTTGATAGTATCCTCCAAAAACTTTAACAGTATAAATGATATAAGATCGTATAGAGGATATGATGTTAACATGGATCATTACCTCATTATGATGAAACTCCACCAAAGAATAAGATGTACTGCAAAGAAACAACAAATATGATATGAGCATTGGAACACAGAAGGCATAAAGACAGAAGAAATAGTAACTAAGTTCTCTGAGAAGTTTCATGAGTTCGTCATTAGCGAAACAGTTGGTGAAGCTACGGCGACAGTGAGAATAGGTGGAGGTATATCAAGGTAGGATTGGCCCACACTGCTAAAGAAGTGTTTGGAGAAAAAACAAGACATCCTCGTAACTATTGGTTTGACGAAGAATGTGTACAGGCTATCCAGAAGCGGAATGAAAAAAGATTAATGTGGATTAGTCGAAAGACACGACTCAGTTACAAGGAGTACAAAGATGCCAGGATGCACACGAAGAGATTAGTTAGAAGCAAGAAGAGGGAAGCATTAAGGAAACAAATTGAGGGGATTGAAAACTTGAGAAGTAGAAATGAGTCCCGCAAGTTCTACAAAATGGTGAATAACATTAAGTGTGGACCAATTAGGAGAGTCAACCTAATCAAAGACGACCATGGCAACATACTTATGCTTGAAGAAGAAGTGCAAGAAAGGTGGCGGCAATATTTCAAGAGCCTATTGAACCCGAGAGAAGCGGAGAATTGTCTGGAAGATCGTGTACAATCACCAGTGGGTATTAATGATGAAGATTTGGAAGCCATTCCACCCGATGTAGAACATATCGTTGACATCTTGTCTAAACTTTAAAAAAATAAATCACCCAGTAATGATGGACTCCCAGCAGAATTGTTTAAAGCAGGGCATCACAAAGTCGCCAGGGAGCTCAGGTCCTGATAGCTCAGATATGGGAAGAGGAAACCATACCCAAGGAGTGGAATGAGGCGGTAGTAGTATTTTTTATAAATATTTAAATTTTGGATTATCCATTTCAAATTTTATAAATTAAGTCTTCCTTAATCTTCCTTAATATCTGATCAAACGAATATCTGCAACTTTTTAGTAATCATTTTTCTAATATTTCAATCCTTTACATCATACGAATACTAAGGTGAGATGGCTATCCATGAAACAGAGATCCTTACAATCCTTACTATCCTAGTATGTTAATTCACAATGTTATTCAATGCATATTATGAATAATTTCCAGACTACTAATTCCTACATAATTTTTATCATATTATTGCAGTTTCTGAAATCTCAGTCAAACCTCATATTCATTCCTCATCAGTATCAATTCCAACCTACACTCTTATTTTCCATGGTCGAGTTGGTTGAACTGTTGAAGGTGTGTACTTGTTTGTTCATGACAGCTTGAAAGTTAAAATCCCTATCCACAAATGTTCCTCATATGGAATATCTATTTACAGAAGTTCCCTCAAACTCATTCTCTCACCTGTTAGTCATAGTTTATTGCCCTCTTCATATTTGATCTGAAACCTCCTTCAAATCCTCCCTCTTTACTTATATCTCTCTCTTCAATAACATAATCATTTCAGGGGATTTTAATACCAATTTACTTTCAGATTCTACTGACAAACCTTATCTTGTTAACCTTTTCTATTCCCTTAATTTATTCATTGTATCCTATCCATCATAACTAGTACTCAGATACATGGCTAAATCTCATTTTATCATATTCAGCTAAACATTTATAAACCTCATCCCAATATCCAGTACTTTTCCTTTCATCACACAGTCTATTTCAGCTTTCATGTAACATTCCTAATCCCATCCTTACCACCAAGAAATTTCTTGGCAAAATCTTGATTTGCTGACGGATGGAAATATTAATCCTTTTTTTATCAATTATACTATCCCTTGGAACCCACTAACACATCCTTCTCTATAAGTGAAATGGCGGATGGTTTATTATCCACTCTCTTAATTTTCCTTAACTACTAAGCTCCTCTCAAACCCACTACCTTCCAATGATCCTCAGGTCCCAGCATAACCACAGAAAAAAGGGACCTGTAGAAAAGATAAAATAAACAAAAAGAAGAGATGCAGCCATAAGATGTTTTTGTCACATTCACAATTTTTTGTCAAATCCCTGAAGACATCTTTAAATCCCATCTTTAAAGAACCTTTGGAATCAAACTGTCTTCCATTACCTAATGCTCAAAAATGAAAACAAGTACTTAGCATAAATTTAAGAGATATAAAATTTTTAGATATAATTGGGAATCTAATTTCTCAGTATTTTTATGCATAGGGAACAATATACGCTTTTGTGCTAGAAAATTCATTTCAGTTGAGAAAAATACGTGAAATATGAAACATTGTCGAATGCTTAAGATTTTGTCCAACAAATAATTGAAAAAAATTTTGTTCAAGACAGTTGTATCATGACGATTATCATGACACAATTAAGAGAATTAGTGCCCTGGATAAAAGATATTTGCGGGACTAAATTCAATAGAGTTAATTGGTTTATTGATGTTAGCCAAACTTTCTGCCAGCTCCCTCCCCACAATTTGTTTGGCTATAAATAAATGCAAATTGCATCATCAGCAAAGTTTGAAAACCCCTAGTTGTTTTAATGCTCGAAATAGAATATAAGTATTATCACTTGATAGAAACCCAGATTGGCTAACAGGTAATGGTTTTCAGTTAAATGGCAAGCTTGAGTATAGCGGGCTTAAAAGGTTCTTCCTTAAGTTATTCAACTATACTTATCGATTTCCTGTTTTAAAAAATCTACAGACTTGAACTAATAATTTTAACAGAATGAAACATCAAATTATAACAAATTTAAATAAACAGAATATTTGATAGCACAAGTAATGTGAACCGAAAAAAACCAATCAAACCAGGAATAAAATTCCAGAATATCGATCTTGCGATCCTGAATGTACATAATAAAATATAAGTATAAACAAGATCTAATTCAGAATCCATTGTGGTATCCCAAAGCTATTTATAATAAAATTTAACTATAAGCAGGGTGCAAAGTGAATGATGTTCAAATGTAACAGAAAAAATTTATTTAAAAAAAGTTATGTTCAATTTAATTTCACATAGATAAGGAGTATATTTATTCATTGACACATTTTTTCTTTTAGTCGAATAGAAAATGATATTTAAATCAATTTTAAATAGGTTAAATAATTATCTAAACCAACTTCAGCATCATAAACTAGTCAAAATTGTATTAAAAAACAAATAGAATTTGTATTTGATAAAATCATTAGAAGCTATCAAGCAGCTAAATAACAGGAAGTTCTGTTTTTCATAAAATCATAGATTATTCAGTACTCCTGGATTAAATATTCCCCAATTTTACACAAATTTGTTTGCTATAAACTTTAAGTTCATGTAGACTAAACTGAGGTCTGCTAAAGAATGAGCTGGGATTTGCTTCCAGTCAGTTTTGTAAAACAATTTAATGATGCTAAATTCAATTTATCGGCATTTCCAGCAAAAATAATAACAATACATTTTTTACAAAGCTTTAATTTGTAACTACTGACCTGGGATATATTGTTATGAACTAATTACTATGAAAAACTTTAACTACTTCCATTAGCAGAAAGAGAGATAGGAATCTACCTATGTGGTTTTATGAGGGAGATCAACCATAGACCAAATCATTAGCATTAGGGCCCTGCTTGAAAGAATGTAGGAATATAATACCAAAACATATCAAATTTTTAGACTTCAGTGATGCATATGACAGAGTCATTAGAGAGCGGTTGTTCTAGGCTATAGAAGAAATGAATATTCATCTTGAACTGATCCATCTTACAGAGCTACTGATAAAAGGAGTCAAGTAGAATACAGGGAGACCTGTCAGAGACATTCATTACCACAAGGGGGTAGCCTGTCATGCCTACTATTTAACCTAGCACTACAGGTGATAAGGGACCCGTGTCCAAATGGTAAATGGTACAATTCTTACCAAGTTAGTCCAAATTATAGTCTAAGCAGATGATTTAGGTATAATAACAGAGCTACTTAGAATGGGTTTTCCAAGCAATAGTGGCAGCAGGGTCTCTAAACTATCCAGACAAACACCAAATACACCACCATCCACTGTTACGTTTGGAGGTTACTCATTTGAAAACGTAAATAGTTTTGTACATCTAAGCTAGTGTATGCAGACAGTAAGCCCAGCCCAGAAGTAAAGAGAAGAATAACAACAATTAATAGGTGTTATTAAGATATGACAAAAACCTAAGAAGTTATTTTCTGTCAAAGAATGACAAGGCGCAATGCAAAGTTGTACCAAATTTACCAGGAATATTAAGAATAATTATTACTGTGAATCCAATTTCCTTTTTTTATTTATTTTTTTTTTTGAGAATCTAATTTGTTTTGTATACCTTAAATGTTTAATAAATAAAATAGGTTTATCAAAAGTTCTTTTTTGTGCTAAAGATTTTTTAGCAATAAAAAGATGGAAAAAAGAGGATGCCACTCTTCAGACAGATGAAGACAACATACTGAACTAGTATCGGTATCATAATTGATCATCAAGACACTCCTCAAAGAAAAACATTCAATTCCAGTATAAGAAGTAGAAAACGTTCGAAAATCAAGGAAAGAAAATGAAATAGTGGAACTACCAAACTGAAAAGGTTGAAGTAACCCTCTAAAGAATGAAGAGCAATGCAAAGATTCCTTGTTGGAGCAGATTGCAGATTGAACTTCAAATATGGTGGCAAAGACCTTCACAAAGCCAGCAACTTCTCACAATCTGATAGGAGAGGATTGCCAAGGCAATGGAGCAGTGCAGTAATCAAGCAGCATAGTGCATGCTGGATCAATCTCAGTAGTAAACACTGGTAATTTAAGGAGACAAAGTTCGTATTAAATAATTATAACATAAAATTGGAAGCCAATCTCAAGTTATTCTGTAACAGATTTCAATTTAATTAGCAAAGATTTAAATATTGCTAAAAAGAAAGTTTCAATTTAAAAAAAACGTTAACTCATCACTAAAAAACTAAGTTCAAATTTATTTCATCTATGTTTTTTGAACTAGAACCCAGTCCAAATGAACTTTTTAATGGCATATGAGATCTACTTTTATAATAATAAGTAAGAATCTATAACTTACCAGGAGCCTTTGGTGGTTTGGGAAATGCTATTCTTTCTGATCTTGGTATTTTGTCTCTTTCAGTAGGAGCCAACCAATCAGGTACTATCAGCTCATAATTCCTGGCATGACCTAGTCTTGTTGCAATATTAGTTACACTTCCTCTATCTTTTCTTTTATAATGTAATAACGCACGCAGTTCAAGAGGATTTTTTGTAGCTATTTGCTGCTGGCCTAAATAAGTAAATATTAACTTAATATTTTTGTTACCTTCTTTGGACCAGAAATATTTAAAAACTATACATATTCAAAATCATAGTTCTTACATTCCTGTTTAATGGCCTGAGCATTTATAGACCAAAATGGAGATCGTGCAGCATGCCGACACTGAAGAAAATTACGACATAATCTTCTGGATAACCTTGTCAAGGGCGTGGTGGCTAAATAAAATGCAGTACGTGTCTTCATTATGGGCCTAGGTGAGCCCGCCCTAACAGCTATACCATGAGCTGTAGCATAATGCCGAGCAAGCTGGGCCTTAACTTTGAATTCCTAAAATTAATACAATCACTTCAAAACACCATCATGTAAGATAATAAAACAGTAAATAGTAAATTACCTTCGCACAGCCAATTATGCTGCAACGATGTGGTCTATGAGAGGTCATGGTAGATGGTACCCGTTCTATATTAAAAATAAATTTAAACTAAAGTAAGATTTACTAAATAACAAAAATATAAGTACATAAACAAGAAGACATCAAACCTACCTTCATCAGAAATACTCCCAGGTTTCTTCTTAGTAAGTTCCAAATCATTTTCACCTTCAAAATTTTAAATAAATAATTAATTAAAACAGTTTTTAAAAACATATCAATAACAAAGTTCTCCAAAAAATTATCATATAA
>NW_027106189.1:871376-872151 GCF_000696795.3 Halyomorpha halys | reverse complement strand
TATATTAGATGAAAACAGTATTATTCACATTAAAATTAAAATAAATCATTTCAAATATATCAGAGTCCCACTAATCTGAATTAGGCTTGATAAAAAATTAATTAAAACATAGTAAACAAAAAATCAAATTTAGCAATGAGATGATACGGCACAGCAAAGTCAGACTTTATTAAAGCAAAAAAAAATTACAGAATTTTTCCAATGAGGCTAAAAAAATTACTCTTGTTTTCAAAATATGGAGTACATTATTTTATATTAGTCATCTTCAAACTTAAGTTGATTTCGTTTTTAAAAAAACTTAATATTTACATTATAAAAAACAAATGTAGTTTGTTATGTGAAAGTGTAAAATAAATAAATTTTTAACTTTAATCAGAAACATTTTTCTGTTATGTTGAACCAACATCACTTCATCAGGCAAAAACTTAGATCTACATATATGTATATAATGTAAATCTAAAAATAAAATTAAGGTGAAAAAAAGGTAGTATTTATCAGATATACAACAACATTGGGAACACATTTATCATGAGCATTTTATAGGAAATTTCTTTTAATCTGGATTAGGTCTGGTACTATTAACTCTAGATTAGCAGAACTCTACTATAGATTAATATGAAAAATAAAACTAACTTAGTTTGGATGGCATTTTCAATCCACCATATTTCTTCCAATAGCACCAACATCCATGGCATAATTTACACTGCATATGTGAAGGACCCCAAGAGTACCATTGAGATGAAGTAGAACCTGAAAAAATCATATATCTAACAAA
>NW_027106189.1:862288-869961 GCF_000696795.3 Halyomorpha halys | reverse complement strand
TGCTGTGATAAGATCGTGGCCAGGAGCTTTAACAAAAAATAATGATAATAACAAGAAATTCAGTTTTTGAATTTTACTAGAAAAAAAGTAAGGTCCATTCCACTTTTTACCTATCAAATTTTAAACAGACCCCTAAAGTATGATCATGATGAAATAATATTTATTAAACAAACAATAATGATAGTAAAAATTTCTATTTTAATTGTATTGCAAAAAAAGATTAATTATTCTGCTCTTTACTTTTTAAATTTTAAACAAACCCCAAGAGTACCACTGAGATGAAGTAATCTTTATCGACCACAAAAAATTACTGATAGTAACAAAGCATTAAGTTTTTAAATCAATTGGAAATAAATATGCGCCCCCCCTTTATCCATTAAAATAAAATATTTAACAGTGTTGTAAAAATGTTAATAAAGTTATAAACCATTTTAACAAACTTAAGTACACTTTTCTTTCAATTATATGACCACAGAAGAGTGCAAAAAATTAAATCAACAATAGAGATAAATGAATCTAACTTATGTAAGCCTTTAATATCTCATACAGTATATAATGTATACTAATTAAAATAAAACCCATAACCACTAAAACTGATCAACTAACTAAACAATATAAAATTCCAAAACTAGGAAACTTTAGAAGATAAACTGTTACCTAAAATTGCCATTAATTAACCTTCGTCTTACTGGCATACTTGGAATGTTGCTGGCCAAGTTTGATGGTTAAACTGAAAGGATAGTGCTCATCAAACACGCATGATGATGACCCACTGAGGGCTTGGACTGAGGGACTTGGCCAACAGGCCAGTAAGACTCCATTTATGGGCACCTATTACAATACATAATTACAGGCAATTTAAAAAATGTACTAATTAATACTGAGAGTAAATATATATAAGTTACGGGATGGCCAGGCACAGTATCAGCTGTAATCCTAACTCCCCTCGTAAACAAATATACAAAATGTATATAAGAGAGATTAGAAGGACAAATAAAGCAGTATGATTCCAGCAAGTTAGTAGGTTAGTAGGTTATTTCAGTGCCCGGTTTTCCTTTTTTATTACCTTCACCCGACTTCACATAAGTGGTGCCGAAAGCCGGGAATTCTGTCCGCTGGTAATTTATTTTGATTTCTGTCTGTTTAAAAGAAAATAAATTTTTTTTTTCTTTCTTCTCTTGTGACTAACATAGTTTCATCATGGTTAACGATGAGGAACCACAGTTAAGAGAGCCGGTTATAAACTTCCCGCCACCTAATCAAGCGGGTCCTGTAACACCTGCACCTCAGGTAATGCCCCCACTACCAGAGACCACGTTAGCTCAGGCATATGCTAATATATTGGCTAAGCTAAAGGTGAGGACAGCCGCGTCGCAAGATCTAAGGAAGGCTAGCTCAGACTTATAACTTTCTCAGGTGAGATCGGCGAACTTAACCACTTCCTCAAAGGAAGTGATCGCATCATAGGAAGAATGGAGGCCATTTATATATGCTGCAATTAATTTGCAGAATTAAGCAGACCATCCTTAATAATCACATCCAAGCTGATGAAGAGAATCCTTAGCCAGTGGTCAAGGAACGATTGAAAAAAGGCTTAGGAAGGAGGAAGATGGACTCAGGAGGAGGACATTTTCTATATGTTCCGTGAGAGAAGAAAGCAGGGTCAGTCAAAGGGACAGTATGCGGCATCGTTACTTGCAAATTTCAATTGCAGTCATTTATTTATTTAGTCATTGAGATAATGGGAGAGACACAGAGCGCGGAGGTGGTGCAATGGAAGACGAACTTCCTGGACATGATACTTAAGGTAGAGCTGGCAAAGAAAACCAACAAGCAAGAAGGACTGCCACGTGAGCGCACATTTATAGAATGTGCCCAGGATACGATAGATGCAACAGGCGGACACCAGGATGGAGGTTGAGGAAGGGGGTAGAATAGAGTGATATATACCCACTCGAGGAACAATCCACCGCCTTGGACGAGAAAGGATCAGAGAGTTGTCGGCCGGGAAACAGGCTCAAGCGACAGAAGAACAAACCAGGCCAAGCTGAGGAATAACGGTCGAAGGGAAGAGCAGAGATGCCACGGTTGTGGGAAAACAGGTCACCTGGTGACCCAATGTCCTCGTACCAGATGCTTCAAATGTGGGAACGAGGGCCACATAGCGAGGAGATGCCCCTATAAGTACTAGAGGAAAGAGGCGAACCTTGGAGAGCTCATGGAGGTTAATGTGCAGAGAGTAAGGCGAAGAAGAGAGTCACATAGACCAGATGTGTTGAGCAGCGACATCTCGGAGGTATCAGAGGCATCAGGCACAGATGCTGAGGGGGGAAAGACAAGGCAGCCAAACACATCAAGAAACAAATGGAGGAGAACAAACTGGAGGAGAGGATCCACTGAAGAGATCTGAGGAGTATGTATACAGAACGGCGAGTAGGGGGCGGTTGACAAGACGGGTAACTGGAGGGAGTTAATAGCGGAGGAATACTCGGATATATTCTTCAAGCAGGGAAATAGGTTGGGGAAGACGGGTAAGACAGTCCATGAAATCCCATTAAAGCGAGACATGGTTACGTACATTAATGAAGGAAGATATCCTCAGGCATTCTGACAACACATTCAGGAAGAATTGGAGAGTCTAAAGGCATAAGGCATAATAGTGGATAGTACTTAGCCATATAATAGCCCTATGTGGGCTGTGAAGAAGAGTCGACCAGGGGAAACTTCCGAAAAATATCGAGTCGTAATAGATTATAGAAAGCTTAATGAGAATATGGTAGATGAAAAATATCTGATCCCGAGACTAGAGGACATTCTAGACAGATTAGGAGGAGCAATCATATTCAGCATCCTTGACCCTAAAGATCACCAAATTGCAATACACCCCAGGAACCAACACAAAACGGCCTTCACATTTGAGATGGGTCATTATGAATTCACCCGTATGCCGTTCGGATTGAAAAACGCACCAATCACGTTCCAATGCCTGATGGACAAATTTTTATGAGGCTTGGAAGAATCCATGTGTCAGGTCTACATGGATGACCTTCTCGTGTTTAGCAAGTCCGAAGAGGAGCATATAAGGCATCTGAAAAATGTTTTTCAGAGGATTCGACAATTTGGGTTGAAATTGTCCTAGGAAAAGTCGGTGCTAGGTCAGGGAGCAAATTAACTTTTTAGGACATGTGATCTCAGGACAGGAAATCAAGCCTGATCCACAGAAGGCTGAGGCGATCCAAAAGATGGCAGTGCCAAGGGATGTTAAGGGAGTTCGGAGGTTGGTAGGTACACTGAACTATTATCAAAGATTTGTGCCAGAAATGGCAGAATTTTAGGAACCCATCAATAACCTCTTGAAGAAAGGAAGCCAAATGATCGTGACCCCTGCCATGGAGAATAATATCTCCAAGTGTATGGAACAACTGCAGAAGGAACCCATCCTGGCCTTTCCTCATTTCGAACGGCAATTCACTATTACGACAGATGATAGCGAGTACGCACTAGGTGCAGTGTTATCTCAGGAGGGGGAAGGAGCGGAGTGTATGCAAGCAAACGCCTTACGGATGCCGAAACGAGATATAGCGCACTGGAGAGGGAATCGTTGGGGATAGTGTGGGCCGTACATCATTTCCGGCCTTATGTGTTTGGGAGAAAATTCAGGGTACAGACAGACCATCGCCCCCTCCAATGGGTAGGTAAATTGAAGGAGTCCTCTGCGAGGGTCACCCATTGGAAAGAGCTCCTCAATCAATACACGGGATAACTGGATTTTCACCCTTCGAAATTCTTTTTGGTCTTCAGGGGCGCCGACAGCATTATAGGGCCACAGCTGATGGTGGGTAGGAGGTCGTAAATAACAGTATGGCACTAACCAAAGTATGGCGGAAAGTCAGGGAGAGGATAGTGCGAGAAAAAAACAAACGGGTAGCTCACCAGAATTTAAATCTTAGAGACGTCAGGGGGGAGATTAAAATCGGGACAATTGGCTACCACTGGGTGGGGCAAATCAGAGTAAGGAGTTACAGCAATACGAGGGTTCATTAGAGAACAGTGGTTGTCATAAGAGAACACAATGTGGTTACAATAGAGAGTGTAAATGAACCCAAAAAGAGAAGAAATGTCCTCATAGAACAACTGAAGTTCCCCACATCGGGAACACCGTAGAACGCTGGAGTATCCTCATCTCCACGCACAAATGAAGATAGTATTTTTTTTTTTTACCCTTTTATTTCACTGTATGTGTAGAGAACAGGAGTGTGTTGACGAAGTGTAGATAATGAGATCAAAAGTGCATTTTTAGTTAAAGTTTTAAGAATATCTGTAAATAGTCGTAAAAAGTGTCGCGGTTATCATGTTTTATTTTATTTTGTTTTTGTATTATACTATTATGCGTTTATCTCAGTTTTTGTTTGTAATATTGTAAGCTTATGAGCCTGTTCATAAACAGGTAGGAGGGAGTTACGGGGCGGCCGGGCACAGTATCAGCCGTAATCCTAACTCCCCTCGTAAACAAACATACAAAATGTATATAGGAGAGTTTAGAAGGACAAATAAAGCTGTATGATTCCAGCAAGTTAGTAGGTTATTTCAGTGCCCCTTTTTCCTTTTTTTTTTATTATCTTCACCCGAATTCACATAAGTTATATATATACATCCAAAATAAGAGAATAAAACACTCACAATGAAACAAACTATAAGTGTTTAGCATCATAATTAATTTCTCCCTCTCTCTCTCTCTGTCCCTCCCTCCGTTATACTGAGCTTAAAGTCCCAGTAACCAGCCTTGAAGGTTTGAGGGCACAAGGCATGCAGATCAGCTATGGCCTGAGTATGGGTGGCCCTCAGACACATTCAAAAGAAGGACCAGTTACAGACCAGCCAATGGAGGTGGTATCCAAATACGTGCCAAATCTGACCAAGGTTTTTATGTTTTGCAACTAATTAGAAGGGAATTTGATAATATACAAAAGGGTAAGCAAAAAATCAAACATACCTTCTTAAAATATAAGTATTATAATTGTAGTAAAAAAAAAAAAAAAACTTACAGCTGCAAGATTCACAAGGCTTATTACTGGTGATGTCACTAGTGCCATTGACAATCCCCTTATTGTTGTTCAAGGCAGCGGGATTTGGTTTATTACTGCAAATACAATTAAACAACAAGTTAAAAAATGATAATGAAAAATACTTGTTCAAAGACACTGAAAAACTATAATAAATAATATTAGTTTATAATCAAATCACATCATAATATTACAACACAAATCATAGTTGAAAATCTCCAACTAGCTATTACTAATGTAATGAACTAATAGAATCAATGTATTAAATAAGTACAGAAGAACCCCTGTTAACTGGGCACCTTGGGACTGGAATCCTATCTAATTAATCCAAAAGTAGGTATTTCAAAGGGAAATATTAACAGAAATGTAGAATAATACTATTTTATGACTTATGTAACATGTATGCACAGACTTTATTAGGCTTTTTAAAAGATAAAAACATGGAATATGCCATCATCATCATAATTCAATCCCCCTCGATTGCTGCACAGAGTGGGGAAGCCCTATATAGAGCTTGGACCAAGTGTCCTCCTGTACCAGCTCTCTTCTACTTTAGTCTAGCCCTCACTTCCTAAATTCTTTTCGTATACCTTCCTCCCAGGTGATCTAAGGTCTTCCTCTTGGTTTACTTCCCTCCAATCGTGTCTCATATGTCATCCTGGCCGCTATTACCATATTCAGCCTGAGAAGTTTCCCAAACCATGGAGTACGTACAATGTGTAAATTAACAGCAAAGTTATTTTTTTGAAAAAATTAGTGACAGTGAAATTCTCAAAAATGGAGAAGATGGTTTTGTCTGTTATACAGAGGTTTGTATTAAATTATATTTCTAAAGTTTTCTCACTAATTTTATGTGAGAATTAATTATTAATTAAATAATTGCATATGTAATACATATTTTTTATTTAATATACCCCATACCTCTGCCTTCAAATGTGTAAAATTTTTGAAATTTAAAGTTTTCATTCGTTAAAAACTTTGTGAGTATGCATTATAAAACAGATAAATGCAGCTCCAACTCGATCATGACTATAATGAGGACGAAACCAAACATGGTTACTAACAAACTACCAGACAGAGCAGATAGACACAAATATATTATGCAACAACTTTATGATTACCCTTGGAAAAGGTTAATTATAAAATGTATCAAAATTTACAGAAAGTTTTTAGTAATAAATCGGTTAGTTATGTAGCTAAGTATGCATTATTATATTCATCCCTCATAATGGTCTACAATAATAGAAATATTAACCCTACTGCAAATCCCCTTCATTGAATAATAACTACTCTATATTACTATCTTAAAATAATATAATCAACAAGATATAACCTCAAAATATTTCAATACAATTTTGAGTACAGTTTTGAGTCAAATACATAAGAAGTTACATGTAAACCATACATAAAGAAAAACTTACTAATTTGGAATGTACACCTGTTTGAGCTTTGATTCGGCTTCAACAGCTTTTACTCTTTTTTGCTGCACATATCTATCAGTTGTTTTCCACATATAATAATACTCAATGATATTTTTGAGTGACTTCCACGGAAGCTGAAAACAATTTGATCAAAGCTAGTGAAAAAACAAAGAAAATAATAAAACAATGACTGGAAAATATGAACATTAAGAATACATTAATCTGGAAGATTAATGAATGTTAAATTAACTAGTCAGCTAATTATATCTTAATGATTGCAAGCTTTCTCTCTATCACACACAAACATGCATGTGTACATAATCAGAAATAAAAAGGAGAAAAAAATATTTACTTGGGAACAAAGGGGTTTAAAGGTAGAAGGCAGTTAGATTCATAACACATAATAATTGATTCTACTTAAATATTTTTAAAAAATGATAACAAGGCCTTCATATGTTCCTAATGAAATTCTTTTAATATATTACAAGATTTAATTTTTTTGTAATTAATGTAACCTTTTCACAATTATTTAAAAATGCATTGAGATTAGTATTTTTTCTTCAAAAAATAACACTCGAATTTAATCTTGCAACATTCCTAAAATTAAATATTTATTTTATATCAAATTACAATAGAATTTAAATACTAATGAAAGTCTATATAAAATAGTATTAGTAAAGCCCTAACTCAATTTTCAGAAAAAGTGTTTGCCAAAAACTGTCTTCTTGTAATAGGATTACTTATAAAAACAGAAAATGTAGTCATCAGTTGAGAATACAGAGAGTGCACAATAGATAATCTTTTCTAATACACATAAATAAACTTACAAAGTCCTGCCTAATGTCATTGAAATCCTTTCCATATTTTTCTAAAGCTTCTTCAAATAAATTAGCTTCAGAAGCTGTCCATTCTTCCATTTCATCTCGACAAAGTACAGGCCCAGTGGAGGGAACCAAAGAACTCACAGCTTCAGATAAAACATAACCATGTTTATGCAGTGTGTCCATTGCATGGAACTAAAAAATAACAATACATAGATAAAAATGAAATAAAAGAACAACATTGAGAACCAACTCACTTTCTTTCATACCAAAATTAAATAAATTAATGAAAATTACAATATATATATATATACACACTACTGTAAAACCATAATTCTCAAGTACATTTTAGTTGCCCTCCTCAGGCT
>NW_027106189.1:860413-862188 GCF_000696795.3 Halyomorpha halys | reverse complement strand
TAAATATTCATAACTAAAAATTTTTAAAATCTTTAATATATAATCTTCATAGCCTGAAGAGGGCAAGCAAAACTGACTTGCGAATTATGGTTTCTATAGTGCAGTGGCAGGCAATCCATGGCTCCCCAGTCAGTCCCTTTGGGACCAATTCAGCAGTATCCTACCCTCCTAGGTCCAAGGACGAAAGTGATCTCGATTCACCAATTAGAGCTGTTCAGGGCCAGCAGGTATAACAGGAACTGTACTTCTGACTTCAAAACAGACCATCCATTGGACATTCAGGAAGACCACACAATTCCCTGAACTGATGGGCCTCACTAACCCAAAAGGGATGGGGAAGCTTGGGTTTTAAGAGCAGGGCACTCATTTTAAACAATTTAGAAAAAAATAGTTCACACGTTACACGCTGCTTAACACCCTTACATTAGTAGTCTATTACTGTTCTAGGAAACTATATCCTTTTTCATTTTCAAACAGCTATTTTCACAGTTTAGCAGTCATTTCCTTCATTGGTCATAGTCGCCACAAATGGTCAATAAAGAGCCCTAATAAATAAGTACTTTAAACCGTGATTGTTTTAACTGTTTACTTTTTATATTTTTACTTTAAACTTGTCATAATTACATACATATATAAACAAAAATATAGCACAATGACTGAATCATTACTGAATCAGGACCTTCTACAAAAGCCACTACCATTCTACTATATCCTGTATAGCAGCCATCCATTCACTGCAGACACTATCAAACCATCTCAGGTTGGGTCTACCAACTCTTCTTGTTTGATGAAGGATCTCTCAAGGCCTTTCCTCTGAGTTTACTGCAGTCCATTTTTATTGTAAGTAAAGAATAGAAATAATCTCATTTTGGCAAGTCAGAAAAACAAATAATTTTTGGTATTAATAAGGAAATCAACATCACCAGTTCATTAAGATTTAGAGCTTCAAATGGATTTGGACCTGTACAAAGAATGAGCAAAATTGAGGAAGGGTAAAGAGGTATGAAAAATGGCTTCATGCATCTGTTGAGCTGGTCAAAAAAAAAGAGTTATAAATAGGCACGCACACACGCACGCACACACACCATGCGGAGTATATTAGCGCCAAATCTACTAAAGTTGTATCCTTTTTGTCACGCCTTATGCCAAACGTCGGAGGTCCCAAAGAAAGTAGGAGAAGGCTTCTGGCTACTGTTGTCACCTCCATTATGTTATATGCAGCCCTGATATGGAAAGAAACGATGGCTACTAAATCATACAGGAGACAGATTGTTTCAGTTTATCGCAGAGTTTGTTTAAGGACAATTAGCGCTTTTCGAACTGTTTCCTACGAAGTGGTGTGCCTGTGGAACTCCTTGTTGAAGAAAGAAGCAGGCACTATGGACGACGCTTGCACTTTTCCAGAGAAGAAGAGCGAAAAATAACCATCGACCAGTGGGAGCAGCGTTGGGAGGCTGCAGATTCCGGGAGGTGGACTCACAGGTTGATACCCCCGATGTGGGCAAGTGGTATGGTCACCAGCATGGTAAGGTGGATTTTTACATGACCCAAATGTTGACCGGACATGGATGCTTTAGAGCCTACAAGTACCGCTTCAAACTGGACAACACCGCAGAATGCCCTGGATGTCACACTGTCGAAGAAACCGCGGAGCACGTGTTTTTTACTTGCATTCGCTTTGCAGCAGAAAGAAGTGAATTGAAGAGAGAGTGTGGAGGACGCATCACTCCAGAAAACGTGGTGTGCTATATGCTCCTCTCAGACCAGCATTGGAA
>NW_027106189.1:847116-859373 GCF_000696795.3 Halyomorpha halys | reverse complement strand
TTATCTTATATATTTGAAAAAAAAGTTATAAAAACGATTAAAATTCTTTTTTATTTTATTTTTAATATTTTAAAATTATTACAATATATATAAACTTTTACTTAGATTTTCTTGCAGCTGAAAAAATGGATTCTGTTAAAGAAATGAATTAGAAAATTTCATTGTTTTTCTTTTGATAAAGTCACTTACAGGTCACTTTAAATTTTATATTTAGCTAAAGTAGTTTCACAATATTCACAGGATCATATTGAATAATTCGAGCCTTAAACATTGGTCATCTTAAAAATAGGTTAAGATGTCCTTAAAAAAATTGTTATACTCCTATTTAACAGATAGGCTATAATACCTAACTCACTACTCTCATTATGGTTGTCGTACTCTGGTAAAAACTGATTGTTGTCGTCATAACCATGGAAAAACCAAAAAAATCTCTCAAATTGGTGGAATGGAAAAATTGCACTGTGCATATCCCAGCCGTTTCTAATTTACATTTTATTATTTATGGATTGTTCATCACTCACCATTACTTTCTATAACTTTATTTGTTACATTACTAAATATTCATAACTAAAAATTTTTAAAATCTTTAGCTTTCCAATGGTATCTTATATATCTGTATTACTACTGTTCCATACATTTGTTAACAGCCTAGGAAAATATTTTTCCTTTTTTCAACTTTAATTAATTATCAAATTCTGTCATAAATTATAATTATTCATTATACTACTAAAAATGAATATTCAATGAACGAATAATGAATAATTAAACAAATTACAGGTACTACAGAGAAACTCATTCTAAAAGTTTGGCATTTAAACTGTTAGACTACTCCAATGATAATATGGCCTACCTGAAACTAAATACTATTTAATTATACATTGATATACCACATTTAATAAAAATCACTAAAACTGTTTTTGAGAAAATTGTAAAAAAGCGTAAAATCGATGATATAAAGAGGCACTTCCAGTAAGTTGAGTTTAGTGAATAAGTTACTACAACATCCCAGGTGTCTACCTTAAATACATAACTTCAGTTTTATAATTTTTGTTTTCAAGTTAGGATGTTTATTTAGGCAACACACATACTATTGGGTTGTAAAATAAGTTCGTAGCGTTTTCCAATATTTCAATTTAATCCTTTCTGTGTTTATAAAATCATATTTACTTGGTCAATAATGTTTTGATATTTTAAAAAAGGATTAGTTAAGGTGCTTTTATGCATCAGTTTCAACTGAGATTCCTTATCTTTAAGTGGTATTTTGCTTGCTCAAAATGGAAGAGAAAAAAAATTCATTTTCATCATTTAATGATTTTTTATTTCCGAAAAGGAAAATTCGCTGCACAGATGGTTAACAAATTTGCAGTGTGTATGGCAATGATACCTTAGGAGAAAGCACTGTCTCTAAGTGGTTTGCTCAGTTCAGAACCGGACATTTTGACTTGGAAGACGCAAAGCACTCGGGTTGTCTGTGCCCAGTTGGAACAATTAGAGGCAGTGGTTGAGCAAAAGCACCAACCATTGGCTAATCGCAAAGGCACAGTTTTTCATCATGATAACGCCCATCCTTACGTGTCTTTGCAGACCCGGCAGAACTTTTGAGTTTGGCTGGGATATAATCCCCACCCACCTTATTCACCAGACCTTTCCCCAACAGATTTTCACTTATTTCGGGCTCTTCAAAACCCTCTTAATGGGAAACACTTTAATTCGCTTGAGGACTACAAAACGCACGTAGAGGAATTGATTGCGCAAAAATCTGAGAAGTTCTGGGAGGACAGAGTCAAAAAATTACCTGAAAGATGGCAACATGTAATAGATCAAAATGGGTCATATATAATTGATTAAAAATATTTACAAGAATCTGAAGTTTTTATTGAAATCACCAGTAAAAAACGATACAAATTTCTTTAAAACCAGATATTTGCCAAGACTTGGATACTTGGAATCTAGAAATCTTAAAATTTTTAATGATGTTGACAACTTAGATTTGAAATTTTATGTTACATTACATTGTTTCATTTATGGATAGGGTAAGCGAAAGAAAAAAAAATTATATGAAAGAGTTTTATGGCACGCATTCTACTTACCAAGGTAATATCTCTCGACGCAGCAGCTGCACTCATATGTAAACTTGGTTGCTTTATTGAGCTGGAGCAATCCAGAGCTCTCGCAAATGTTCCAACAGATCTGTAACAATTTTGTTAACATGTAAATTAAGATTGATTTTGACAAAGATAATAAAATCAAGAAAAAAAGTTAAAACACAGAGTATTACCTAATCCTACTTAAAAAGGGTTTAATTGGGTCAATGGCAAGAAACTTGAACATAAATTGTTTAGATCTGTGACGTATTCTAAAGGGTAGTGCCGTTACCTAATAGAAAATTTTTTGTATAATATATGATATAAACCAGCATTTGTTTAAGAAGGGATAAGACTTCCAACAATTCAACATGATATAAGAGCAAACGATTAGTATTTAAAGGAGTTACCTAAAATTTCAGTGATGAAACTTGAGATAGTTAAATCGAGCAATATTAAAAAAAGTGACTGAAATTGGAGCATGGCATTAACGCAACTATCTAAAAGGTGGTAAGGATTTCATAAAATAAAGTCTCACAATAAATACACATTATACTGCTAACAAAAATTGAGGATTCTTTTTAACAAATAAAGGCATACAATTTTTGGTAATATTATTTAAACTTATTTATGCCTCCAGTGACTGATAATGTTCAATTACATCATACAGATATATTGGAACATATTTTCAACTTTATCAAAATATTAATAACTTTTTAACAAAATAAATTGTAGTAATATTTTAAATCTCTCATTAAATAAAAAAATTCAAACTGTTACCAAGGACAGAACAAAATACATTGGAAACTATACAATTATGCACTGATTATGACGAAAAATATTAAAAAGGTTGATTAATATTAATAATCTGAAGAAAACATTGCTATTTTAATGATATAAGAAAATGTATATATTTTGCATGTAAAAAGTTGTAATTTAATTGATAAATCTTTTTTTAAAATTTATTTAATGATATTTACAACAGTAATTCACATAAAAATACATCTAGTAAATTTGATGTAAGATCATAATGCAGTCATGTAGAGAAACTACTCATTTGTAGCACTCAAATAATATTTCTAAATTAGAAAGTCTTGAGGCTATCTTCTTTTCAGATGTTCCTTGGATTGTCAGGAATGGAAGAGGAAGCAAGGCTAGAAACTAGTTGGGTTAGGTGGTTAGGAAGTTTATAATGGAAGGATTGATATCTGGTTCGGGCTAAGTCGGTTATATATGGAACATTAAGGTCTTAGTGGATAACTTTATTTGTGACAAAGTAAGGAGCATAGAGGATTTTGGATTGTAAGGATTGGATACAAGAGGAATATTCAGGTTTAGTGGAGCCCCAAAGCTCAACTCGGTACGTCCAGATTGGCCTTAATATGTAATGGACTGGAAGTTTAGAGTGTCTGTCTGGTAAGTGCTATAATAGTCAGAATCGATGTGCAGTTTTCTGTCTTTGCAATCTTGTGTGAGGATTCCAGGTTAGTTGTTTGTCCAGTTGCAATCCAAGGTAGTGGATCTGTTCGACATGGGTAAGAGCAACATTATTAAAGGATACTGTAGGGTAGTCGGTAGGTTTACGACGAAGGGTAAAGGTGATTTGATGGGATTTATTTTAATCTTCCAATTACGACACCATTGTTCAAGAGCTGTGATAAGGGATTGGAGAGTTTAGAATGTAATTAAAGAGTTATTATTAACTGCAGCACATGTGTTATCGGCATATGTGGTAAGGATAGTGTTAGGAATGGTTGGGATGTCAGCTGTATAGACGTTATAGAGGATGGGACCGAGGATACTATCTTGCGGAACACCAGCAGACTGAGAATAGAAGGAGGAATAGGAACTATAGTGGTTTACTTGGAATAATCTATCAGTAAGAAAGAACTGGATGATGAGAAAGTATGAAGGAGGTAGGAATTTACAGAGTTTCTAAAGCAGTCCTGGGTGCCAGACTCGATTAAAAGACTGTACTACATTGAAAAAGATTCCTGCACAGTACATTCTGCGCTCTAAAAAAGATGAGACAACATCCACCACACAACAGCCCTGACAAAGCCCTGCAAAGTGGGGCGAAACGTCGGACATTAAATAGTTATAAACTATTTGTTCTTTTTTACTGCAATCCTGACCATCTTCTAATATTTAAGTTTTACGGTCAACTATATACATATATATATTGTTATTTTTGTTTATATAAGAAAATATATCTCTTATATAAATAACCAATGCCTTCTATAGTCAAATATTCCGAAAATTTTCTGATAATACTTTTAAACATTTAATTAATTACTAATATTGAATTAATAAAATTTTGTAGCCAGATGTGTTAATTAGTATAGCGTTTCAATAGTAACCAAGTAAATACAGCGTAACCATAGTAACAAGACACAACAATCAAATGAATTAATTTATATAATAAAATAAAACATTATAGTATATTGCCTTAGCAACTACTCACAACTGTTAGATATTTAACTATAGTTGAAATATTTGGGATAAGAAAAAAAAAAAATAGAGGGAATCAGGAAAATCTAAAGAAAGAAAAACATAGATTGAAATACCTTGACGTTACTAAGAACTGATCTATTTGTTTATCTGTAAGATCATGGTTAGGAGTCCACACTAAAGTTTCTAATTGTTCATACTTTCTTGGATCTGCTTCTTCTGAAATGCCCAAATATTTTAAATTAAAAATATTATCTTAATACAATAAAAAGATAGAATTAATAACACAACAGAATAAAACATGTACGAATAAATTATTATTGTATTTTTGTATGAGTAGAATATTTGTAATATTTTCTAACTATTATAAAAAATGTTATCATCCTAATATCTTAAATCCAGTTACGCTTAAAAATTTATTAATTGGAGAAGTTTGTCAGGGAGTGCGGTCAGCAAAGAACAACATAAATAAACAAAACAATATTTATTTATTTCATGCCAACGTTTCGACCTGAGTTTAAGGTCTTCATCAGGGCTATAGAACAAAAGAGATAATAACAACATTTAGAGAAACATAAAATTGAAAAGGAATAGTATACAAACAAATTTGGAATCATACAAAATATTGAATTGAATCATAAATGATAAAAAATTGATAACTGATAATTGAATAGTAAAAAAATTGATTGATAATCATGGAATTAGATGGTAGTAGATTGAAAACACTGGAAGATGAAATATAATATCATGTACTTAAGAAGATATGTATAATATAAGATATGCAAGTAGTGTCTAAAAAACCTTTGGGTTCCATAATTTTACATATCACCGGTTTTATGTTTTTTAATGTGTAACTTGACTTCTATTTTCATCATTGGCATTTCATATCAACTGTTGTGTCATAACGGTCTTTCTTGACAGTTACGTTTCTAGCGAAGCCTTTGTCTGTCTGTTGCCCTCTCTGGTGAGACTTTCTAAAAATCAATCAGTTTTAGGCCTACCTTCTACGCCATAACATGAGTCTCCTTTCTCGTTCTCATATTTCTTACATTATTCTTTTCCCATTCTCCATATTCTACCTTTTTCCTATTGTATATATATATATATATACACACATATATATATTTATATTTTTAGGTATAGGTATATAAGTTAATACTCACACTGTAATTCAGATATAAGTCACTCACTATATTTCATTTTCTGTCATATTGTTCAATTTGTAGATTCGATATTTGTTTTTTCAGTTTTTTAGACACTACTTGCAAATCTTATATTATACATATCTTCTTAAGTACATGATATTATATTTCATCTTCCAGTGTTTTCAATCTACTACCATCTAATTCCATGATTATCAATCAATTTTTTTACTATTCAATTATCAGTTATCAATTTTTTATCATTTATGATTCAATTCAATATTTTGTATGATTCCAAATTTGTTTGTATACTATTCCTTTTCAATTTTATGTTTCTCTAAATGTTGTTATTATCTCTTTTGTTCTATAGCCCTGATGAAGACCTTAAACTCAGGTCGAAACATCGGCATAAAATAAATAAATATTGTTTTGTTTATTTATGTTGTTCTTTGCTGACCACACCCCCCGACAAACTTCTCCAATCATTAATCTACGGTCAACTATCTACACCTCATTAAAAATTTATTATCAGGTTAATAGTCAAAATCATAACACAGCCTTTAATTTGGTCCCATATCTTACCCATCATATTGAAATCAGGGTTGTATAGGGATAATCCTTAAGGTGAAAATCTTTTTCTCTAAAATACTATCAAAATAATACGATGTGCACATATATTTATGCAATGTTATTGTTTCAGTAAGATAGAAGGGTACGAGATCATAAGTCTGTAGCTTGAAGCAACTGGACAATGAAAATCTGGGGGCAAATATCTTACTTGGAGTATGGAAAGGTACTGTACAAAAAATATTTAATTAAAAAATAGTAAGGATAGCACCCCGGGGGCCAAAAAAAGGGTTAGTGAGAATATCTGAAGTATTATTAAGTCACTGATAAAGAATTGGGAGTCACATTTAGAATTCTTAGTCCAGTATAGCAGGAAATGTTGAGAAGATTAAAAAATTACTAATATATATTATTTAAATATTATGTCTACTAATACAAAATTCTACTTGGTAAGTATGTATAAGACTTCACATGAAATTTGCTATATCTAATTAATTTGATTTTAAGATTGATATCTGAAAAATGTTCAACTTTTAAATTATTAAATTTTATTACAGAGGCTTAAGGTTGTATTTCAAATCTTTCAATAATAAATTATTATATTTATTTTTATAATAACTTAAATTTATTAGGTGCTCAGTGTACCAGGTGATAGCTTACATCTTTTATACTTAATCGTTGATCTTGCCCACTAAATTTTGATACAAGGAAGTCATTTGTGAACAAATGTTGTTTAAATTAATCAATTCACACTCATCAAGTCCACTACAAATTTTAACACATTTGGGCACAATTTATCAATGAGATTAAAAATTAAAGTTCTGCTTAGACCTACGGAAATTTAAAAAAAAAATAAATAAATAATGAGCTTTTCACTTAAAGGTTACACGTGCACTTTAAAATAACATTTTAATCATATGAATAATCAGAATTAAACAGATTCAGTGAACATGATCAGGCAGAATCATCTCATAGATTATACAGGAAATAACAATAAATATCACTGTATTAGAGACATAAATATAAGTGTAAGACTATTGTAAATAAATTTTAAAAAAATAATTAAAATTTAGGAAAGCAAAAATACTAAAGTAATTGGTTTAAGTAAGCATGATTAAAATGTTACCATTTAATGTCAACAGTGCATCAGAGAAATTTCAACCCTACCCTTGTTTGAGGGATGTGGAATAAAAAAGCTACTCAACCCCAACCCTTTTTCAGGAAATACGGTTTTTCCACTGCAGCATGACTAAATCCTCCAATGCACTTCAAACCTAACCTCTACATGAAGAGAACAAATAGCTGCACTAAAATCAATAAAAACTTGTGGTATGCCTGAAATGTAACTAAGAATCAAACGTTCAAAGAATTCAGAGGACCTAATTACAAGGTGTTAAGGAAAATTAACATGTCTTTTGTCACTCTTAATCTATGTAGATAATGGGTCAAAAAGTAATATTAAGGCCACATTATTGTAAATAAATGATAAATATAATTCTTATCATTGATAAGAATCTGATATCTGATTTCACAAAGATAGTCTTGATTTATCAAACCATAAAGGCAAGAACTTTTGAGACAAAACAATTACAATTTTTTTTTGTTTATTAATTCTGATATATCAATATTCCTCACTACTTTGATAAACTTTACTTTTTTTTTTTTTTATTTGCTGTAAAAAAAGGCTAAAAATTAAAAAGTCTCATTTTCTGAACTATTAAAATGTATCATTTATTGAACATTAACATTTCAAAAACGTATAAGGAGGCGATAATTCATATTGATTTTGTTTTTAAACTTGTTTATAAAGGGTTATTTTTCAATAAACAATAAATTTCAATAATTCAAAAATTAAAACTTTTTTTCACTTTTAACTCTTTTTTATTTATTTACTTATTTTTTTTTAACTTTTTACATTAATCATTTTAAAAAATCAAAATGAAATGTTTCTCGAATTAGTAGAACTATACCTCAGGAATAATAAATAACAAAAAAAATATTAAGTTATCTCGAAAAATAAATAAGTTCCTTTTTTTTTTTTTGGACTTGAAAGAATATAGATACTTATACGAAAACATATAGCTAGAAATTCAGGAATAGAATAATTAATTTTCAAAGTATTTATTACATTGCTTTATACATATGGTGAAGTTGATGCTAGTAATACCAAGGAGGTATTTATTATTCACATAATATTCATCGCAAATTTGTAAGATCATTTAGTAAAGTATTAGTATTATAATAAAATAATTAATTACAGATACAATTAATTAGCCTATAATTAAAAATCACAAAACAGTAATTTGTTAAATACCTTTTCCTTTAATGTAAGGAGGAGTATCAGCCTGGTATCTATTCCCCACACGGATTTCTCCTTTATCAGCTAACAATGTTCTTTGTGAAGGATCAAAAACCAAACAATAAAAAAAACAATCCTAAAACAAAATTTTTAAGTTCAATAAGCTAGTGTTTGAAGCATGATACACACACACACATAAATTAATTAAGGAGGAATCAGCTCTTACTCATAAAGGAAACTAAAACTTAACTCCATAATATACATTTAAAATATATAGGGAGATGGTCAGGGTTGCGGTCAAAAGAGAAATAAAAATAGTTTACAACTATTTATTTTCCAACGTTTCATTTAAAATAGTTTATCATGGCGCCATTTAGAATGACCGCTGAATACGCCCCCATCCTCTAAAGTTTTTTAGCACAAACAATCCAAATACTGTAAAAAAACTTGTTGGTTTCAAAATAATTCCTTAATTTGGAAAAATCACTTAGAGCACCTCTGTAATTTTATGATCTCTAGAACAACTTTATCAGTTACAGATGCAGCAATGAGCCAATTTATTTTTTGCAGAATGCCCTCCTTAATTTAGAGTTTTTCCTATCTGCTCCATATGTTTTAATGACCAATGACAAGAAGCTCAATGATTTTTTAGAAGCATCAGATAAAAAGTCTACTGGTTACAAAGACCAGAAAATCCCTTCAAGGAAGTACAAGCCAATTGTACCAAACAATATTCATTACACATCTCTTTTCCTTTTTTAGATGGCCAATTTTTTATGGGGCCAATAACTCACTCAAAACCTAAGTTATTGTCCGCTCTCCACAGCATTTCAAAGATAGCATTGGTATAAGCTCAATTGTCATATTAGATGAAACTCTTGTCCAAAACTTCGCTCATTGCTATTTGAATCATGAAATAAGTCTGCTGAACAAACATGTCTTGTCCCTTTTTGATCATGAAGGATTGAAGGGTTACGTCAGCCATGTATACTTGGGTATAAATTAGGATAATGTAAACTTGTGAAAATATGATTCTTACTAATAACAGCTAATTCCTGTTCGCCTCTCTTGGCTTATTAAATACCCTAAAATTTGGGGCATTTTCATGAAATTCCTAGATTTTTACAAGTATCCAAGGTCTAATAAACAAATACCTAAGACCCATCTTAGGGATCTTCAGGGATCCATTTATCTCCCAATTCAATAGTGATAAAGTGACTTTACCATCTCAGCCATCGTATTTTCTAGTAGGTTAAAAGTTACTTTCTTTTAATTCTTAACATTTTTTATTTTTATAATGAGCATCAATTAATTTTTTTGTTCTCATTTCTTTTACTTTAACGTTCTAAAATCCATCTACTATTCCTGTAATGTTACTATAAAGGGACTTATCCAATAGTAAATAAAGAATTTACTATAATTATTAATTTGACAGAACTAATCAACAAAGTTATACCAAACGATTAAACAAATGCTCCCTTTCCTATACCACCATAATAATTAATGTAATATAGAAAAATTATTGCTACAAACATGCGATAACAATGTTACTTACATCTTTGTTGAGGTAGCTGAGGAGAGATTCAGTTTCATTGAGCAAAGTTACAGAACATTTCCCTCTGATATGAGTTGCAGGAAGAGTTTCTACTTGTCGGGATAAAAAGAGTTCCCTATGTTTCAGCTGATGCCTTTGTTTATTATTTAAATCATCTCGATCACCATTTTCCCCCTCTGCTTCTAAAGCACCTAAAAAAATAATAATTTAAATAAAAAATTAATTTTTTATGATTCAATATAATATTAACAGTAAAATTATAAAAAAAAAAAAATAGTAGAATCTTGATAATTTGAATTTGAATTGCCAGTTTTAGAGTGTTTTAACTTGCTGTCCAAGTATGAGAGGCAATTCTTCGAAATCAATATTAATGTTGATAGTACATTATAGCACCTGGACTCGATAGTTTTTCACTAACAGTTTTGGCTTTAATTTCCTTTTGATCTTAAGTGGTTAAATAAAGGAAAGATTTGTAAGACCTTCCCAGAGTCATTATTAACCCTTTCACAGTATAGTAAAATTCAAAAGTTCAGTTTTTTTCATAATTGGAAGCACTTGGGTTTAAATAAAAAAAGTAAAAAAAAAAAAAATCTGTGTATGATAGATTTTAAAACACAAGATACATAAACCGACGTCACAATCCTGGCAGTCATATCTTGTTTCCTTCCTCAATTTTTTTCCCACTTATTCGTTTCGAACAGCACACTACACAAAGTCTATACAGGGTCTAATAAAAGGATTATGTGATCAGCTTCAAAGTCGACGGCATACTGAATTCAAAACTAAACTATATCTCCTTCTTCCGTTAAAATACTCTTAAAAACAGAGGAAGCAAAGAATCTATCCATAGTCTTAAATATCTTTGGTAGACTAAACAGGTGCAACGCCTTACCCCAGCCTATGCATGGCATGAGATAAGCTGAATGATACTTGACACTCTGCCTGTGACTGTCACAGGATAAACCATATGGAACTTGACATTCTGCTCGTGATCGTCATGGGATAAACTGTCAATGGGTTAAAACTGAATTGAAATAAACTTCAGATTTTATCTTACTTGCTCTCCATTTCTTGAGAACAATACAAATTATCAAGATTTTTGTATAAAATACGAAATACTATTCTATTGTTATAAATAAGTAATTTCAAACTTGTACTGTCAAGACAGAAATTTAAAAAAAATTAATGCTGACCATCAAACTCACAAAGGAAGGTTATTGATGATTTATGCAACAAATTATACAAATAAAAACCAATAAAGAAAGATTATTAATAACATAAATATACTCATACAGAAAGTAATCATATAAAATCATCATTTACATAAAACTCAGCACAACAGAGATAGGTCTCAGAGATCCATTACGAGATTTATTGGTCTTATTTTGGTGTTCTAAGCAAATTATTTTTTTATTTATTTTTTTTTTTATAACCCATTTCCATATAAATAAATACATTATATCGATTTGATACAAAAATTAGACAAATAATTGTAAATGTATTTAACCCACTTGTCATATTGTGGGTTAGATAAATATTAGAAGAACATTAGATGATTAAACCTTAAGGTACATTTAGAGTACTTGAATCATTATAATTGTATTAACATCACCATTTATATTTTATTTTTAATTAAAAACATTATATAACTTGATAACTAAGTAAATACAGTCATAAATTACTAAACCAAAACAACAAAAACTTAATTTTAATTACTGAAATAGGATGCACAAAAATCGATATACTTTCCCTAATGTGTAGAACAAGAACATGAACAATATTTATGCAAAGCAACAGAAAAAACAAGTAAGAGTTAATACTAAGGCAGTATTTTCTGAAGCATGGATTATGCACCCCCACGAATACGGGAAAAGTTCGATGGGGTAAGGGTAACCTGGAACAACTAAGATTTCATTTGTTTTATTAAAATCAATAAATAGCCATGGCATTGCTAGACCCTGATTGAAGGGAATATGGATTGCTGGTTGAAGTCAAGAACATCTAAACTGAATCAAAGTGGCATTCAAAAAAACAGAAAATAGCGAAATTTCAGCGTAACTTTTATTAACAATGGAATTTGTTTTGTTTATTTATTCAAACAAATATATTTTGATTTATATTAAAGTATTTGCATTTGCATTGTGTGTGTGTGTGTGTAT
>NW_027106189.1:842475-846994 GCF_000696795.3 Halyomorpha halys | reverse complement strand
CATTTTAATATTCATTTGTTTTGTTTATCCAAAAAGCAAGCTAACCAAGTTTCATTGTTGATAATAACTTCGTGATACAAAAAACCAAGATGGCGGTATGTTGAATCAAGGGCATGTTGAGCAGATTCAAATATCATAAAAAATAATTATGAGAGATAGTTGACCGTGGATGATAAATGAGGAGAAGATGGTTGGGGGTGCGGTCAATGAAATTGACCATTCATTGATCCATCCAATGAACCATGATCATTCATTGACCGCACCCCCAACCATCTTCTCCTCATCAATCATAAAAAATAATTTTAGCTCTTCCCATCATAATTGAAAATACAGTAAATTTAAGAAAAAATAGAAGTCAAGAAATGGTGCTAAAGAATAATATTCAGAAAGTAAATTATTTGCAAAAATCCCTAACTGTTGTGCGACAATCGATGTTTACATGGAACATCGAGGCAGGTTTTGGTTTTTAGTGCCATTCGTTGTTTGGGCGCGCAGGAGAAATGATGTTTCTAGGATGAGGATGTCCTCATCAATTTCTGTCCAGCAAGAGTGGACAGTTTGAAAAAGGAAGACAACCAAGAAGAAAAATACTCTGAGTTTGGATTGTTTGATGAGAGGACGTCCGTCGGCTGGAAGCGGGAAAGAGTGAGACATAGCTTTTTGGAAGGACTGGAAGCCATTTTGACAGTAGGACATAGCATTATAGAAAAGAAGATACCAAGAATCATCAAAAGAAGAGTATATGAAATGGTTAGTTTTGTTATACCTAAATTTAAATACATTTGTAAAAGAGATATTAATTTAATTAAGTGTAATTATTGTGTCTGTTTCTGATTGCCTAGCAACCCGCCCTGAGATTAAGAGTCTTTTATATTATAAAATTTAAATAAAATTCTATTATCTATTTAGTATTGAAGTTTTTAAATTTAAACCCTAGCTATCTCCTTTATATTTGAATTTAGTTTAAAAACGATTAAAATTCATTTTATTTTATTTTAAATATTTTTAAATTATTACAACATATATATATACACATATATGAAGTGTATTCATTGTTACAATGAGCGCACATACATGCCGAAAGTTTAGGAAACACTGGATCAGGGAATGATTAGAAGCATCTCAGTTGAAGAGAACTAAAAATACAGACAATTATAATGGGTCAGACTTATTCATCATATGAATGAAGATAGAGAGATCTAAGGAAAATGATGGAAACTAGACTAACAAGTTAAAAATCATCTAGACATTTCAAAATCGCTAATGAAGAATACAATACATACAAAGGATTGGAAGGAAAAAAAAGAGGCAAAGCCAATTAAGTAGGTGCCAAGAAGAATGGTGGAGTTGGATGAAGACCACTCTATATTGATAATTCAAAGAAGAAGACAATCAAAAAGAACATAAATTATGTATCAACTTTACCATTTTGCATCATATTACATACTCTAGTGTTTGCTAGTATAAAAGAAATATGCAAAACTTTTTCTAAAATCAAGCAGCTAAGTAGAGAATGAGGAGATTGACTGTGTTGGGTTGAGACCCCTCTATGCTGATAACAGGTCGAAGAGGAAGAGAAAGAAAAAGAATATTAAATGTATCAATATCACCATCATATAACATATAACTTACTTTGGTGCTTGTCGGCTAATGTAACTAAAGTTCCAGGTAGATCCCTTCTCCTGAAAAAGCACATTACCTTGGCTTCGACGTTACCGCTGGGAGTCTAAAAAATAATCAATAAAATATATTCAAACAGTATGTTTGTAACCTTAAACAATAACAAATATTTTTTTAAAATATTATAAAAACCAGAAGTAACATATTCATATAATTAAATTCTTTGCTTTAAGTTACATAGCAAAAAAAAAAAATAATAACAGCTTATATAATGTGTAGGTACACTAAACAATAACAGACAACTAAAATTAATTAATCAACCTAAAAATTAGCTTACCTTATTCAGTTCTTCTATTCTTCGTATCTGATAAGGGTTTGTTGAAGCAGTTTCAAAATAAACGTAATCTGAAACATACAAGAATAAATATATATAAAATGAAAATTATAAGATAAACCATTATAATAAACTATAAGCTGTAAGAATGAAATATGAACCAGTAAATTGTTTATGCTTTTAAAAGGCCAATTTATTTTAATATTTTGGATGATCTTTGATTGACTGAGTAATTAATAAAAGGAAGATGGTCCAGGTGCGGTCAAAAATAACTCAAATAGTAAAAAATTTTTATTATGAGCCAACGTACCGCCCCTCTTTATAGGGATGGTTAGGCCTTACTCAGGGCTAAAAAAAAAAAATATAAACTAAAAATGTGTAAAAAATTATATAAAAATGAACTTATAGGTTAAATTTGATGTTTATCAAGTGACCGTTATATCTGAAAGTGAAAAATATATTAAAGTAAGATAATATTAGGAAATATGAGTAATTTTTTTTTTTTTACTTCATTGTAAATTAAATGAATATTATCATTTAATATTAACTTATATTTCTCGATATTACCTTACTTTTTAATATGGTATTTCTTTTTCACTTTCATATATAACCGCCATTTTTAAGTGTCAAATTTTCCCCACACCCTTGTCTGCAGATACTTTACATCCTCCTCACGCCATTCTTTGCTATTCCTTCATACTGAAAGGTGGGTGTCTTATTTTGTTCTTCATTTTCCTTTTTTTCTTCACCCTTATTTTATTCTTATTTCCTTAATTTTAGTCTTTTAGAGTGTACTTTACTGGTTTTACATTACTCTTTTACCTTTTTTTTTTTTTTTTATTTGTGATTAGTTCTCCTTTTCATTCTATGTCTAATAATTTTTGGTATTTCATGTTCATTAAACTTTTCGTTGTACATTTTTTTTTGTTTATTCTATGTAATTCGTCACATATTTTTACATCATTTTTTCAGCTTCACCCTAGTTTACTTTTATTTCATGTCATCTTATTCTCTATTCTGTTACATATTTGTTGTAGTTAGTATTTTTTTTTAACCCTGATGAAGCTCTTTTAGTCCTGTTGGCTTATAATTAATATTTTTTTACTACTTGAGTTGTTTTCGACCACACCTGGACCATATCCCTCCTATTCTAATATTTTGTCTATGTTTTTTTGTGTATTCCTTTATATTCTCATATTTTAATGATAAAATACTAATTCTTACGAAGAGTAATAAAAAAAAAATTGTTTTCGTAAATTTTTTTAAACATTTATTAGAAGCAAAAAATGTTGAATTATCTTCACTTTCTCCATCACCACATAACATTTAATTTAGAAAGGATAGACAATTTTTTTCACAGATTCTGCATTTAGACAACACTTAAATTGTAGCTCCTGGGGCAAAAAAATTACATCTTCCCTCTGAGCCCTCAGTAGTTAATGGGTTTGATGTGCAAAATGGGAAAGGATTTTCATAACTGTTGTAAAAAACATTTCCTCATTGCAAATGAGTTTTTGAAAACCCACTGGCAGATCCAGGATTGTTTAGCCCACTTTTTGTTAGAGCCACTTACAATAAAGTCAGGTCTATAAAACAGAAAAATCCACAACAGCTAAATCCAAAAACAATTCATACAAACACTATACACAGATCATCGATAGATTGTTTAACCGTCGATGGCTTCTTTTGTTAACTTCTTTTTAATTAATGCTCAACAGCTTCTGACTTTTTTTTTTAGTACCACTTATTGTACTGACATGATGCTCAGAACATAGAGGAATAACACAACAAGGTAACTTAATTTTGATAAATTGGTGAAAAGAACAGTTTTTTAATGATAACAATTTTGAAATAATATACGTTTTATTTATTTTATTAGACATTACAAGTTAAGTTTTTTGTCTATTAATTGTTTCATAAAGTTGAGATATGTAAAGAAATTATCCAAAAAGACCCTGATTCCTGATTCACAGAGGCTAATTCAAGAACCAAATATTAACCTTGATTTTTTTTTTTTTTCAGCTCTCCCTATTTTTCTCAAGAATCTAGTAATTACTAGATCTCATAACTTGTTAACCATGGTTTTTCCTTTCTGAAGTAGTATCACTATAAGAGTCACTAAACACAATATTTCTGTCTTCATTCACTGTTGCGGTCTGGAATAAATTTTCTAGCTTCTAAAGCCAAGTCGACTTTTGAGTTCCCACAAAAATTTTGGTTGACATGATAGCTAGTATGGAAGTACTTTAACAAACTTTTACAGACAAAACCAAAGCACTGAACTTAATTATTTTATTATTAGTTAACAATACCAAAATAAATAGACAATAAATTATCGGTTTTATACTGAATCACAAGAAAAAAATTATTATGATACCACAGATGATATATATCATATGTATAAGTTACAGCCATAGTCAGCTGTCACTTCTATGTCAGCTGACTAAGGAGATCAGCTGATCGCATGTATATAAGAGCATGTAAGAGATGTACCGAACCCAATAAAGTTAGTATGTTACAGCAGTTCACACGTGTTACATCTTATTCCTTCTTCTCTTTTTTGAC
>NW_027106189.1:841364-841770 GCF_000696795.3 Halyomorpha halys | reverse complement strand
ATTGTGCACCACCAGATGCTCTTAGAGTTAGTATCACCGTGCCTTACCACTCAGCCACCCCACTCCCGATAATTTTATATATAATAAGTTAAGTATCGCCGAAAGCCAAATGTCAAAAAAAGAGAAGAAGGAAAAAGATGTAACACGTGTGAACTGCTGTAACATACTAGCTTTATTGGGTTCAGTACATCTCTTTATATACATGCGATCAGCTGATCTCCTCAGTCAGCTGACATAGAAGTAACAGCTGACTATGGCTGTAACTTATATATGATAACATACCAATAACCAACTCCTAATTCTTAACATTATAAGTAATAAAAGTTAGACATAACAGTAGTGAATCATATAGGCTAAGTAAGAGTGTAAACAAAGTTCAAAACACAGCATTAATTATAAATAAATT
>NW_027106189.1:818435-841059 GCF_000696795.3 Halyomorpha halys | reverse complement strand
AGTTATTTTATTTATTAACAAGATATAAAGCTACAGCACAATCAACAAAAAATTATTCTTTTTTACTCTTCAAGGAAGTATTTCCAGTCTAATAAGATCTATTTGGAAGAATAAAATAAAACGCTTTTTTATTTTCAATATGTTGTTACATTTTGGTTCCTTCGCCTCCGGCAGTTTTCAAAGAAATATTCTACAATTTTGATTTTTTTCTGACCCTCTGTTTATTTCTTTATTATTACACTTAGGCTGCAGAGCCCAAACTCTTTCCCTCGGTGAGGACATCCACCAAGAGGACGGTTCCTTGCCATCTCCTTGGTCTTGTTGGAGGGGAGATTTTCCTGAATAGCGTTTTACTTCACTTTATATCAAAAAGATTGATAAACACCCTTTAGCAATATGATGTGAACCAGGAATCATGCTATAATATGATTAAAACCTCACATTAACAAACCTATAGGATCCTATGAGTGTTATTAATAAAATGTTCATAAAAATATCTACGATGTTTTGAATTTCATTATTGACATTATGTTAAAGCCTAATATTTACACTGCAAGGTTAATATTGTCAACTGAACTCATAAACAACCACAGTTTATTTAAATTCTTATTTAGCTCACATCATTCTAAAGATTGTTCAACCCACAATGCATCTGAAGCAACCCGTCAAAAATCAAACCATTAAAACCGAGATATAATGCAAAAAGCAAGGAAAGGACTAGAGAAAAATGACAAGGAGAATTGAAAAATAAGGGAAGCGGCCAAAAAGAAATTGTAACAGAAATGACAGGATGGTTTTCAGACATTTGAGACAAACAAAAAAGAACTAATGAGATTAAGTTAGCGAAGAATTGAAGTATAGCTAATAGTGGTTCAGAACCCAAATTGAGTTTAAGCCTGATGTTGGTCCAGCCGTCCACCAGAGGACAAACTTCGATATTTTTACAAGAAAATATTTACCGAAGAAGATTCTTAAGCTGAAGACAAAAAAAAAACATTATCAGCATAATTTAGATCCTGATCTATTAACTTTAACTAAATGATTAATGCATTGTGAAATCACACTTATAATAAACATTCTAGAATTTCTTCATTCACAAATTTAATAAAGATTCAAAATTTGAAATATATTATCAATACAGCATTCAATAAACTGAGCTGATGTAACAATCAAAATCGCAAGACATGAATCACATAACTAAATTGTTGTAAGGTTTACACCAAGTCTCTACAATCAATTTTAACTAAAAAGACAAATTGTAATCGAACTATTCATAAATTTTCAATGACCTATTACCTTTCATTACGGTTTTAAAAATAACGTAATATTCACACCGATTCCATTACAAAGACTTGAAAATTCATCATTTTATCAAACAATACAATATAATAACTAAAACAACAGCATACTAAGTACAAAACAATGCCAGTAAACAATAATCTGTTTGTAGGAAAACTATTACCTAGGTACAAAATTCCAAAAGGAAGTGTGAAGAGGAACATACCAATGCATTAAAACAAGAAAAACTTTCCACTTCGATGGAATGTACAAAAAAAGCAATAAACTGGATATAATAAAATGCTAATAAACAAACTGCTGTAAATTTAGAATTAATAAGATAATGGCAATAAACATAACTACCATTAGAGAAATGTGCAACTTGTAAACAATGATAAAATAAAAGCTTATGAATTATTATTTACCTAAATCCAATAGTATATGGAGTTAATTTAATACATAAATAAGCAAATTAAATACTAATTCATCGAAAATTATAAATTTCTTGGCTATCACACAATTGTAAACACTAGTGATAGAGGTATGAAAAAATAATTTTCAGTACAAGTAATCATTCTCATGTCATAAACAATAGAATGAAAACCTAAATATCTTCAATAATTGCATCCATAATGCCTTCAGGTGTAGATGTAAATAATATTATTAACTCGGTCATTGCCGGTTATAACCAAAATAAATAAAGTCACATACCTCCTACTCTGTACATGTTGGCAGTCATTTTGGCTGATGAATTTTAAAATCACACTGCACATAATAACACGATGCCGTAAAAAACTTAAAAAAGTAATTTAAACCACGACCACAATATAACCGTACAGTGACAATTCGCCATTTTCTCTTTGGGTTCTTAGCTGTTTTCCTTACTATTCAGTTAATGACGTCACTTTACAACACAATAAAAGTAATTCAACAGTGTAGCCTTAAGTTAGCATTTCATTTTTCAGAAGGAACGAGTGAGCTTTAACATCTCAAAACTGTTCTTATAAATAATCATAGCAGGAATTAACAGCAACTAGAAAAATGTTCCAAAGTAATTTAAAAAAAAATTATCCCGTGAAACTACTGAAACATGAATCTGTTAAGTCACAGGATCGTATTAATATATTTTACCATAAATGATCAATACTTATTTAAAGCATACAAAAAGTTAAAAAAATGTTATTTCACAGATAAACTAATAAGTAATCTGCATTATTTATTTTTTGTGAAGCAATTTAATGGTTGTCGTAGAAATAAAGGATAAAACTATTGTACTCCAGGGGTACAAACATCGCTGCTAAGCTTGAACACTGGCACATCTAATAAAAAATATATATTTTATTTGTTTTTGACGTGTTATATGATAGATCTTACCATAGACCGTGATTACTTTTTTGCAATCCTACTAGCTTCGTGATAGTTTATAGAGCGACCATAGAAGAGAAAAAAAATTTTCTTTCTCCTTGGAACGCGTCCATTTTAAAATAAAACCAAAACTTTTGGTTTGAATTTTTGTCAGATGTACCATTATTCAATCAAAGCAACTGTTGATAAGGTGTTTATAATTAGTCCTGGTACCAATTTAGGAGGTGACGTACTCTACATCAGGAGGCCTCGACAATGCACGTTCAGTAGGTGAGTTCTGCATAGGAGGGGGAGACGGGGAGAGGGTTTGAGGGAGAGAGGTAGAGAGGGAGGGAGAGAGGGAGGGAGTCCAAAAAATATATACAAACTTGTTAAATCCTTCTTGGAGAACCGTTCAGTCTTCTACCAGCTACCAACAAGGAGAATCACGAGACTGATAACGGGGTTGCGCTCAAGGATCCGTTTTAGGTCTCCCATTGTGGAATATCAATATGAATCCACTACTGGCGAATTTACGGGCAGCAGGATACACACCAGCCGCATATGTCTATGATTTTGGCGTGGGGATTGAGGCAAGGTCACGAGTTAATCTGGAAACGAAAGCAGCAGAGGTTACTCTTATTGTTGAGCAATGGTGTAGTGAAAAGAAGCTCTCCCTAAACTACGAAAAGACTCGACTCTTGTTCTTGAAAGGGAAAATGAGAGGCTTCCTTCCCAGGGTTGTATTGTTGGGGAATAAAATGATAAAACCGTCACTGGAAGTTAGGTTTCTAGGCGTTCTTTTAGGCGAAAGGTGTAACTTTACCAACCACTTAAAGGAAGTAAAAAGTAAAACTGTTTCTCGCTACAGCTGCCTCAATAATATAGCAGGAACGACCTGGGGCCTGAAATATAGGTGCAGAGAAATATTATACAAAGCTCCCTTCTTGCCAATAGCCATCTACACTGTATCTGCCTGGGGACAAAATTTCACGTACTCACATTTTAAGTTGTAGGAACAGGCACAAAGGAGAGCTCTATTACTTGTGACTGGGGCTTATAGGAGTGCGCCAACTTCAGCCTTGTAAGTAATTACGGGTCAACTGCCAAAAGACCTTCGAATCGAGATTGCCATCGCCAATACAATATCAAGGCTTGCCGACCAGTGTTGGGTCAAGTAGTTTCGTCAGCTCTAGCGGAAGATTCGAAGAAGTTTCTTGTAGAATTGACGACATTGTCTTATCCGAATGGCAGAGGAGGTGGGATAACTGTGCAACTGGAAGACTGACTCACGAGTTCCTCCCAGATGTTAGAAAAAGGGTAATAAATGAATGGGTTGAGACAGACCACTGGACGGTGCAGCTTCTTACAGGGCATGACGACATCAATTCAAAGTTATACTTCTTCAAAAAAAGGGATAACCCTAACTGTAACTGCGGAGCTGTGGAAGATGTAAAATATATTAGTTTTGACAACCCTGTGTACACTTGTGCCAGACTGGCTTTGGCAGGTGAGTTCTCCTTGCTTGATTGGTCGCCTAGGTCTCTAGAAGAACTCGTAGCGACCCCCGATATGTTTGGGGCATTCAAAAAGTTTGTAAAGGTGTTCCAAATAAAAGGCTGCTTACCCAATGATTAACATAACATTAATAATATGTTATGCTCTCCAGTTGCAGGCAACCCATTAGCTTTGTTGTTAAAATTACTGCCCCTTTGTTATAAATATTACGCAATTCCTCACTTTGGTTCAGAGATATTTGGACCAACGTGAGTGCAGGCCAGAACACTTGGGAACTTTACTTCCTGTGAGACAGGAGGCTTGGTGACCGAGTCCTTTCTTGACAGAATATTAAAATGTTAGGAAGTTTGGAACGTACCGCTGGTATAGGGTTGCCCTAATGTATAGTGGGAGGAAGGAAGGGTTAAAAAAAAAAAAAAAAGAGAGAGATCTTATTTAAAGAGAATTTTTCATTGTTACTCGAAACCAATAGTTATTTCAATTCCAAGAACACCCGTTATTTGTGTTTACTTTTTGGCTGATTTGACACTCCTCTTGTAAATCAATACATTGCTTTACCTTTTAATTAGATTTGAAAATTTTAAACTATAAATTAAATTAAAAATGAATAAATATTGACATTCATCTTTATGGGTATAATATGAGAAATGTAGTTGGTACAAAAATAAAATTTTAATGCAATTTCGGGCAGAAAAAAATCAAAACGTTTAAAATTATGAGAAAATCCCAAAACGAGAAATTTGGAGCAAAATGAGATTAGTGTTATTTGAATTAGCGCAAATCAAACAATGATTCCAAAAATTGAAAAGCTTAGAGATGAACATGCATGAGTAGGTATAGTTGTGCATTAGCGGTTTATTGTCCACCGTGAGAATCGTATTCTCTTCTCATGACCTTCAATATCCCTTGATCTTACCACTTATGATTCTTCCGTTGGGGATACGTCAAGAACAAACTTTATGTTACTCTACGACCCACAACTGAATTGAAAACTTGTAGGAGGGGGGGAAATCCTGCTTTAGTCAAATACAGGTTATTTGGTTTCCATTTTTTTTTTTTTTTGTTTACCCTATTCCTAGTCATTTCTGACATAAGGGGAGAGGGGAGGGTATTCTAAAAGTTGCTACCCGATTCTAACCAGGGTGGGTGGGAGCATCGAGTTTTTATTCTATGGGATCGCCATGAAATAGAAGTCAACCCGCAGAGGCCGGAACCGAACTGGTGCTGCTGCAATTGCAATGTTGCCAAGCTGACACCTTAACTTATTCCTGGCGTCGGTTGCAATTTTGTACTCCTTTCTGTTGCGGAAATATAGCTTGATGAAACTGGTTGATTTTTTAAAGACCAGATCTTATGTAATATTTTAATTTTCCGAAATGTTTTTGGTTAGAAATTTTCATTTACCTGTTGTTATTTTGACATTTGATAACAATAATTTTCTTTTCTTTTTTTTTTTCAAACACAACATTGCATCTATAAATTCACAATTTATCAACTTCATAGGTATTAGCTATTGGTATTAAAATTTAGTCACTCATATGAAGTGTGAAGGTTGCAGTTTGAATAGTTATCAAATCTCAAAATTTTCCAATTACTGGAGGAAGAGAGGGGCTCTCTGAGTAAAATATTTTACCACATTTCCCTCAGCTTGAAGTAGGTTCATAAATGTCCCAATTTTTTTTTTGTTCTGAAATTACTTGGAGGGGGGACACCACCCATCACTCCTATCGCGGTGTCCCTGGGTCTTGTCCATTGCACTTTCGCCTTTACTCCAGAAACATTATCACTGGTAGAAGTATTATTTCATCAAGAATCACTTAACGGATTTTATAAACAGCGAGTATCTAATATATGTACTTATTTCACATAATACCAACGTAGAATGATATCTTAATTTTATATTGTATGTATTCCTATTCTAACTAATATTGATTTATAATGACGTTTTCAGTGGTTCTGTCTTCAAGGGTTATAATGTATATATGCCCTAATAAGAATCAGGATTCGGCTCGAAATGCGTTTTCAGTGGTCACTGATAATTACACGATTTGAGCATCCTAATAGCATATCGTGACTGTAAAACTTCGCTAGTTTGAATATGGAGTTAATTAACTTTTAACGAATGAATTGTTTTCTGGCTTAGATCATTTTCAACATTTGGTCACAAAGCAATATTACTCTTTTCTTTCTATTAAGTATGAGCAGTAACTAATTTAAACAGTTAATAACATAACATTTTTTTCATAGGATTGAGTTAATCTGCTATACTAAGACAATTCAAATAGAGACATTTATTCAAATATAAATACCGTAAGTAAAGCTACTACTTAAGAGCTAAAATATTCTATATTAATCAGTATACCTTGCGTTAATACACTGTCCCTATGCTTACATTCAAAGATTTGTAGTCGATTGTATTCACATAAATCAGTAAAAAAATTACTCGGAAAGTGCTCTCATAATATTTTATTTAAAATAAATAATTTAATTTCTATCCATTTTGGTCTCAACACATTTTATTTTTCTTATAAGTCCAACGTTTCGGCCAATTCGGCCATCCTCAAGAACAATTTAACAATTAACAGCTTATTATACATTCATTTGTAATAATTTTAACAACATTATTATTGCTATTAATTTAACATGAAATTTTATGTTGCTATTACAATTAATTACATGATCCTCAAACATTTCAAAATACTTAACATTATTATTTATAATTTATCTTACCTTAATACAATTTTGGATTACTTTTTTCTCGTTAATTTATTCATAAAACTCTTTAATATTTTGTATTTATTTATAATTTACATCAATCATGGTTTAATATTGCTTACAGTGAAAATATTAATTTCCTCAGACAAAAAAAGCTTTTTTGAAAAATGATAAGTTGTTGATATTATCTTCTAAATATTTTAAAAATTTTGAACTGATACTGGTCTATTTTTACTTTCACTTACCCATCTATGTATGGAATATATATGTGAGGAAAGTATTACGATTTTGCAAAATTTCGAATTCCAGTTTTTAACAAAAATATACTAGTACAAGACCCCAAGAGGACAAAAAAAGGCAGTTATTTCACCCCAATTTTCGATTACTTAATTAAAAACTAGGTATAATTACTAGTCAAAATTGATGAGTCTGCCAAGTATAGGTAGGGGGAACAAAAAATGGCAGCTGTTTCAAAACGTTAAAAATAATTAATTTTTTATTCGGAGTTCTATATCTTTACAACTACCAGCAACAAAAGAAAATCTAAGTGAACATCATTTAAAGTAGAGTAAATTTGCTAAAATGTAAGCCCTAATAGATCTATTTACGTTCAATTGTTCTCGAGATATAGCTTTTAAAAAAAAAAAAAATCATAAAAATCTATGGAACGTACTGAAAGATCAGTAGTTATCTATATCTCAAAAACCATTTGATGTACAAATGTCTATTAGCAATCAAATTACAGCTAGTTTAATGTGCTATAAAGTTTCATTTTCATTTGCCAAATTTATATTCATATGTGAATATTATAAAAACTATTACCCCTACGAAGATAAGTGTTAAATTTAATTTATTTTGAGTGTTGGCAGACATATGTGCGTCTCATGGATCTAGAGATATATTTTTTCAAAAACCCAACATGTTATACGAACAACTAGAAATTAACATTTTGTAAATTTATTTTGTCAAATATCATAAAAACTACTAATAAGAAATAAAGTTTTCCATAAGTCAAACTTATTGTCCAAACAACTATAAATCAATTTATTTTAGCAAATATCATGAAAACTACTATTCCTACGAAGGTAAAGGTCATAAACTACTTTATAGTACATTGAACTAGCTTTAATTTGAGTGCTAATAGACATTTGCACGTCGAATGGTTATTGAGATATAGATTCCTCAAAATAAATTAAGTAACTACTGATATTTCAGTACATTTTTATGAAATGTTGCTTTTTGAAAGGCTATATCTCAAGAACAATTGAACCTAAATAGGTATTATAACTATTAGGGTTAATGTTCCAGCGAATTTACTCTTCTTTTAGATTTTCTAGTGTTCTTGGTAGCTTTGAGGTCACGTGTCAAAATAACCAAGTCTGGCAAAATGGTGGGTAAGTGCGTCCGTCCGTCTGTGCACAGTTTAGCTCAATAACGAAAAAAAAAAAAATTATCAGAGACATGACAACAACTTTTTCACAATGTTTCTAAAACTTTACGAGTTATTCAGCTTTCCGTTAAGATTAATACGAAACTATTTATATTTCTTTATTTTTTCAATGAAATTCACAGAACCCTTACTAATCAAGAAATAACTTCGCTATTCTTTTTTACATTTTATTAATTTGATATATAAGTTTATTTGTGTACTAAAATTTAAGGATGTATAGACATTCACAACATAATTTAATTATCTGTGATCTTAATTTCAGGTGATATAAAAAACCAATAATGGCCGATTTGGATGATATAATTGTGGACGAGAGGAAGACAAGAAAATTTTTGAGGCTGGTTTGTTGCCTGAGATATACACAAGGAAAAAATTCAATCAGTACTTTTAACTTGTTGTATATTATTTCGGTTTATACTTTGTTATTAATCGTTGTTGTTCAGGGAGTTGTTTTAGCCTATTCAACAGACGACATAGTCCAGAAAGTGGAGTCTATACATTATGTCCTAACTATTATTATTGTAATATCCTACATGAGCAATGAGCTGTACAACAATTCAAACTTAGACCAGGCGTGGAAATTGATAAACTTGGCTTACAACGAGTTCTCTAAAGATCGTGACGAAAACAGACAAATCCACGTCGAAATCAACGTGAGTTCCGTGAAAACAAACAAGTTATTTTGTTTCCTAATGAGTAGTTCTTGCGTGGGATATCTTCTGTTCGCTCCTATGAGGCAATTATTCACCGAAGAGGATTCGTCAGCCAGAAAACTGCCAGTGCCTTTATACATGCCCTTTGACACAAGCGATAACTTCGGATTTTCTCTTGGCATGGCTTGGGAAGCGATCAGTTTGTTCTACATATGCGGAGTATCGACTAGTATACATCAATCTTTCAGAGGTATTATGGGCAGACTCAGGGGAGAACTTAAACTTCTCAATAATTCAATAAAAGGGATACATGTCAGGGCTGAAAAATACCAAGGTAAAGTGGACGACACTGAAAAGCTAGAGGCACATTTCCAGTTTCTGGTCTACAAATGCCTAAGAGAGGACATTGTGCACCACCAGATGCTCTTAGAGTTAGTATCTAATATAGTTACTTTATTTAGTAAAAAAAAAAAACAGGGGGGGGAGAGAGAGAGAGAGAGAGAGAGAGAGAGAGAGAGAGAGATTAGTATCAGTAAACTAACAGGCGCTAGCGCAATACAGTTTTTGTGGTCTTGAACCAGTACCCCGCGAGGGCCTGCCAGTTAGCTGATGGTCAAAACTCGTGTTGGAATAAGTCTAAAATTTACCAGTCAACTGGTAACATAATTATACTACTGGACGAGAATAATTATACAACAAAGGCAATACTTAAATTATACACATCTTAATTTTAAATCGCAATACATTAACTTCAAAGGTATTGATATTAGTTTTAAATTTTACTAACTCTCAAAATAAAAAGTTTAATCACAATTTTTTCTATCTGAAGTAAGTTCTCAAATTTCAAAACTTTTAGGGCTTTCAAATGATTGAAGGGAAGGGGGAAGAGTCTTTGAAATACTTCATAACTTTTTTTTCTTTTATTTCAAGTAATAATTTAAGAAACCTAATTATTGTAAGCACGTTTTCATACTCCACCTGTTTCAGATATTATTCTTTGACAAAGATATACTTAGGGACTATATTGCTTTTGTTTATCTTCTTGTCATCCATAATTTTAGGAGCTGTTGGATTTCTCATTACTAAGGTAATTAATTAAAAAGTTATTTATTACATTATTAATAAAATAATAAACTGTATTATTAAATTTTGATTCTTGATACAGCCCAACAGTAACACAGAGGATATTATAAAATTCTTGGCTATTGTCACTGCCGAACTATTTTTTGTTTATCAGCTCTGTTGGGAAGGGGAGAGAGTTGCAGAAGAGGTAAAACTCAAGTTTGAATCACCAAGATTAGAGCTCAGTGCACGCATGCACCACGTGTCCACCATCCGTCTTTGTTGTTCCATTAAACCATAGTTCATGCCAATTCCACCCAGCCGTGAAAAGGTTTGTGCCAAACATTCGGTTTTAATGGTTAGTTTTATCAAAAGTTGATATCACGACACCATCTTGCTATGAACAAGAGTGATGTTTGTTGTAAGCTTGTGATGTAACTCTGGGTAAGAGCGTTTCGGAGCAATTAGCACAATTTTTTTTTTTAAAGAGCTGTTATGGAAAACAAGATCAGTGCTCTCCCGTTAAATGGTCTACCATTTAAAAAGTCAGATACATGCTGATCTATTTATATAATATTTCCCCTTCTAAATTTGATAGCGTACAGAGTTGGCTGTTATTAAAGTTATTGAGTATAACTAATCCAAGTTGGAACTGTAAAACTAAGTATTAATAGTAGAAATATTTTGGAATCACTAAGGTTTAAGCAGAGATTCGCACTTACATCTTAAACTTTTCGTGTACTGCGAACAAAGGGGCAATTGCGCACCGTATCCGCCCCATTTTATAGTCCCGATGTAATATTTTTCTTAACGTAAATAAGCATATTTAAAAAAAAGTTATTGTACAAAATATTCCTTCCGTTTCTTAAATCTTTGGATAAAAAATTTCAGAACATAAAATCGTTAAAAAAATTTTATTATTCATTTAACCAATATAACATTATATACCCATTTAACTCTTCACTCATTGACGTAACAAGAAACAATGTATGACTTGTCGAGGTGGTTGATGCTGTATCTGACACCATTAGATATATTTTACACTTGACCAGAAGGCCTCTGAAATGCGTGTTCAATATACATAGGTAAGGTGATTGACAAGGAAGTGCTTAGACAGGATGAGACTAACGAATGACAACCGTAATTTCTCAAAGGATGGTAAACTCGTCCTACTGGGTATTATTCCCGTAGGTACGAAGGAGGTATGCAAGCCTGAAGGGTAGCCAGCCACCACGTCGTGCAGGAAGGTACCTTTGTCCTACCGGGTGCTATTCCTGTAGATACGAAGGGGGTATGTAAGCCCGGAGGTTAGCTAGCCACCGGGTTTTACGGAAGAATAGTAGGTAAAGAAAATAGGTGACCACAAAGGGGGAAACTTGAATCAAGAAAATTCATTTCAATAAAATTAATAGCTCGAAAGAATATATATTGAACGTCTTACCATCGATGGGGTAATGATTCTATTAAATCTTCAAAGGTCGGCGAGAGGTACCGCCTGTAGGAACCTACTTGTTTGTGGTTCAGTAAATTCCCCTTGGCCAACTTTCTTTATTGGTTCAACGTATTTATAGTTATAATGCTTACTTACAGACTTATTGAACTTTTTACCAATTTAAAATATTATTGTTAGCCTGAAATTTAGGAGGAACAGTTGTATGCTCTTCCCCTAAAAGCCGTTCAATTTAAATGCGATATAAGAAGAATGAAATATAATCATATTCTTACTCCACTTCTTTGGGGGAAGTACGCACTTGGGACTTAAATTTTTTTTTTTCGTAAATTGAATCCAAACTTATTAACTTCCAAGATTCCAAACTTAACCCCTTAACTTGTACACTTGAGTTAGTTTGAGCGCGCTAAAAAGGTCAAACTGTGCACACTGGAGATTATTCAAGTGGCTTTGTATTTTATGCTGCTATAATTTTTCACTCTAGAATATAATCGAATTGAAACTAACAATGTGATAATAATAAAATAAATAAAAAGGATTTATTTTTGTAAAAATCCTCTATATATAGCTTTAGCCTGTGTTTACAAGGTGAATCAAAATCCAAAATAAAAATAAAAATTTTGATTATATTTGTATTTTTTTTTCTGTCAAGACAATGTTCTAAATTGTGTATTTTTACATAAAGAAAATTGATTCTTTTTTCCCATTTGTTTTTGCAAAAAAACTGCGCGTTAAGAGGTTAATAAAGCGAAACAAATGAATTATTTGCCATATGTAGATGACCGAGCGTGTTGAGCTACAAACATAGCATTTCCTTGTCAGAAGGGGTGCCAGTTCGAATACAGCCTGAGCTGTTGACTTTTATTCCGTGGCGAATCTTCGGAATAGATTTCGACTTTCCCACTCTAGCTAGAATAGGTTGGTAACCTACCCTAAGTTAGAGGATATAAGGACGTTAAACCCCAAATAAAATTTTAAAAAATAACCATTCCCGTAACATGGCAGACCATTCCATATTTGTATTTCGTTTAGGGTACCTATTAAAGGTGTACTATTTAGTTCCTACCAAAACTATTACTGAGATAATATCTTCTGGTTTAGCTAAGCATGTTTCTACTCAACGAATATCTGAGATATTTCAATTTCAGCTTCGGTATTTCTGCTTACAAGCTTCTTCAGGGATACCCTATTGTTCCATCTGTACGATAGATAGCTGCGCCCTTTGACTTTATTTTCTACCTTATACATTACGATAGTGTTACAGAATTGTTAGGAAGTTTAATTTTTATGATGCACCATATTCCTTCCAGAGCAAGTGGGTTATCTTAAAATTGAAACCACAAACCCTGCTGCTTGTGTTGTAATATTGTTAGTTTCAAATGCGGGAAGGACGAGTCGTGTGTGCGTACTGGGCTCATATTACGCTTAAGTTATACTTTACTACAATATTTGATAATTTTTAGTCATTACCTATAATTTTTTTTCAGAGTGGTCAGATCTTCAATAACTTATTCAATATTCCTTGGAATGCGTATGACAGGAATGTAAAAGGTTGTATCCGAATAATGCTATGTGGAACAATAAAACCAATACGTTTAAAAACAAGTATATTCAATGTTGAAGCCTCGTTAGAAACGTACAATTGGGTGAGATATGTTAATAGGGCACCAGTTAATCATTACAATAACTACAAAATATGTGATACTAAATTTTATAAATCAACAACTAATGAAAAACAGTCTGATAATATACTTCAGCGTCATTGAGGATTCTATATTTACATATATTATAACTTATTACAACATCTTTATAATTATAACTTAAAAAATAGCAATATCAGACATTTCCAAAAAAACTTCAAAAAAGGTAATTTTGTATGTGTTTCGAAGTTTGAGATTCGTCTTCATCTAACTGCTAATAGCTCTTGTATTTATATTAAAACACAGGTTATTAACATCTTAATAAATTTTGGTATTCATATTTCATCTTTATCATTGCATTTGGGAATAAGTTATGAGTCTACATAGCCTTTTTCCAATACACTATAAGTTTATTTTACCTTAAATTTTAAATACTAATTGTCAAAAAATGTATGCCTGCGGTTTGAGAATTTCAGGCAGAAATCCCGAAAGTCCGATTACTTGTTGTAAGGCCTGGTTGTTTGTAGAGATGCGACATCGATAAAAAAAACATCGATGTTTTCAAACATCGATATTTTTCAACATCGACTAACGATATTTTGGGTAATGTATTGTAAGGAACGATATTTTAGAACATCGATGTTTTTTGTCGTCGATGTCGGATTCTTTGTTTGAAAAAACTCTTCTTACAGGCCGTAGAATGCGGGATCGTTGGAACAGACCCCATGTTTCTGAAATAGTTGTTCAAAAACATCGATGTATTTTGGGTAATGTATTGTAAGCAACAATATTTTAAAACATCGATGGTTTTTTAGTCGTTGTCGGATACTTGTTTGTAAAGCACTTTTTACAGGCCGTAGAATGCGGGATCGTTGGAACAGACCTTATGTTTCTGAAATAGTTGTTCAAAAACATCGATATATTCTGGGTAATATATTGTAAGCAACATTATTTTGATATTGAACATTGATATTTCAAAACATCGATGTTTTTTTTATCAATGTTGCATTCTTTTTTGCAAAACCACTTCCGTCTGGCCGCACTATACGTCGTCGTTGGAACAGACCTTCAGTTACTGAAATGGTTGTTCAAAAACATCGATGTATTTTTAGCAAAGATCTGTATGCAATGATATTTTAATATTGAGCAAAGATATTTTAAAAAATCGTTGTTTTTCTAGTCGTAATTTATCTCTATCATGTTGTTTGAAGGTTGGAGGTACTTTTTTATTCGACCACATTGTTGATAGGAATCTATTTATGCTGTAAATTTTTGGTTTTCATTTAGTTACTTTTGGAAAAAAAAATGAAAAATTGGGACAAAACATCGATGTTTAGAAAACATCGGCTTAAAAACATCGATGTTTAGAAAACATCGGCTTAAAACCATCGATGTTTAGAATATCTAATACACCATAGACTTATTGATTGAGTTCAATCCTCTACATCGTTTTATTTATTTTATTTGTTAAAGAACATGACTTCTTGTACAAATAATTCAAATTCTTTGCAAAATATGTCTTCATGTGAGTCGTTTCCCGCACTTCACGATAAAGTTTGCATTTTTTAAAAATAATTACTCTTATTATAATAAATATAGGCTATCTGATATTAGATAAAATATTTTACTTTGTATAATCCTAGCAATATAAAATGAATACAAACAATAAGAACTCATAATAAAACAAACATAAACCGGATCAATACTCTAATGATAAAAAATACTGAGAATAACTATTCAATTGGTAAGGGATGGTATCATTTCGGGAATAGAGTAAATATTGGTAAATATTATAGTACTAAATATTATTATATAAAAATATATAATAAAAATAAATATATATGATTCTCTTTCTGATATTTAGAGCTCTATTGATGTCTAGAGACAGATGATTTTCCATTTTTTCTATTAAGGTCTTCTTCTGGTTTTGCATTTCCGTTTTGTATATCTCTTTTAGTTCATTGAGACTATTAATTTCTGTGGCAAGATGCTAACCACAAATCGAGTAACGTTGAGAGAAAGTAAAATCATATCTTGTCTTCTTAGTGATAGGTTACCAGGGTGGTTATGTGCTGAATATATTTGCTACATCTCAATAGTTCCAATTTCTTCATTTGTATGTAAAAAGAGTTCATTTAAGTTATCACCATTTTTTTTTATCGAGCTTTAATATTTTCTAACTTTTTTTAATTATTCACTAATAACTCTTAAACAGTGAATTTCTTGGAAAATGGTACTTTATTTTATAAATTAAAGAACTTTAAATTATGCGTCAATTGAGAACATTGTGTTTGAAATTAATCAAGTTGTTAAAAAGACGTGCGAGTTCAAAGAACGGCCATTTAGAAAAAAAGAAAATGTTTTGAATGCTTAAACCTCATGTTCCGAATGTAAAATATATTTAATGGAACAAATAGTATATTCAGACACTATAATGCTCCTAATTTTGATTTTGTCGCGGCCCACCAGAAACGTGGAGGTTAAAAAGGTTAATTTCTATCTTTAAGATTAAATCGCTTCTTCCTCGAAAAGCCATCCTATTCCTCACCTACATATATAACGCCATACTCCGTTCCATATATTTTCCTGACTCCTGGAAATTATCTATAGTTAAAATGATCCCCAAAACCCAAAAGTCTCCAGAATACCCATCATCATATCGCTCTATCTCTCTATTACCGATTATAGACAAAATGCTAGAAAAACACATTTTGAAACGCCTATACCCCATCCTGGATTCCTATCATATAATCCCTATCACCAGAGTGGATTCCGAACATCCCACTCTACTATCCAGCAATGTCATCGTGTGGTGGACGTAGTCTCATCTTCTTTGGAGCGCGGGAGTCTTTTTCGATGTAGAACAGGCTTTTGAACAGGCTCTGGCCCCCGGGACTACTTTAAAAACTCCGTAAATTCCTACCTCCTACATAATTTCTTATCATTCGTTCCTTTCTCATTGATAGATTATTCCAAGGAAAACCACAATGGTTCCTATCAATCCCTTTATTCTCAGTCAGCTGGTGTCCCCACCATCCCTTCACCTTCTAAACAGCTGATATTCTAACCGTCCTAACACTATCCTCACCACGTATGCCGATGACACATGTTTGCTCGCAGTTAATAATAACTTAATCGTAATTGGAGGATTAAGATAAATTCCAACAAATCCCATCAAATAACCTTTACCCTTTGTCGTAAACCTACCGACTGCCCTACAGTTTCATTTCATAATGTTACTCTTACCCCTCTCGAACAGGTCTGCTACCTTGGACTACATTTGGACAAACGATTAACCTGGAATCCTCACACAAGACTGAAAAGACAGGAAACTGCACGTCGATTTCGACTATTACAGCACTTATTAGACAAACGGTCTAAACTTCCAACACATTACAAAAGACTGATCTACATGACTGTAATAAGGCCAATCTGGACATATGGAGTTGAGCTTTGGGGCTCCACTAAACCTTCGAATTCCTCTCATATCCAATCCTTACAGTCCAAAATCCTTCGTAAAATCGTCAATGCTCCTTTGTCACAAATGAAATCATACATTAAAACCTTAATGTTCCCTATGTAACCGATCTAGCCCGAACCAGATATCACTCCTTCCATTACAAACTCCCTAACCACTCAAACCCCTAGTTTCTAACCTCACATCCTCTTCCATTCCTGACAATCCTCCGAGGCGCCTGAAAAGAAGATGACCACGAGACCTGCTAATGTAAAATATCATTAGAGTGCTACCAATGGGTAGTTGCTCTACACGCCTGTAACACTCCATTTTAACTAAGATCAAATTTACTGAATGTATTATATACAGTTGTAAATTTCAATAAAGATATTAAATTTAAAATAAAAAGATTAAATCGAAAATTCTAGTCTCGAAAGCATTATCGGAATCAATTTTTTTCAAGTGAAATTCTCCAAAAAGAAAAGAGTGTTGTTGAGGCCATGGATAGTCGAGCGTAATGTGTCACAAACCTAGCATTATTGTGTTAGAGGGGAGGCGGTTCGAATCCGGCTTATGCTTGGTGACATTTATTTTGTGGCAGACCCTCGAAATAAATTTCGATTATCTCGCTCTGGCTAAAATAGGTGGGTAACCAGTAGAACAATCTGGCTTTACAGACCAAAGTTAGAAAAGACGGGGGATGTTAAACTCCAATTAAAAAAAACGAATATTATTAAAGTGAGGTTTCGCGAGCAATTTGGAGTTGAATACAAAATCAAATAAACCCATGCTCTTTTTCATGAGAATTGCACTTCATAAAAAACCAAAAAAAAAAAAACCGAATCTATACTAAAAATTACTTTACTTATAAAATCTTTCATTTGCCAAAATTATATTTGATGGTGAAGGAGTGATTACGCAATGAAAATTAGGCAAATCTGAAAAAATACACCTACACTCCACCGGGTACCACGGGATTAGGCAAAAGCGCTTTCTTGACTCCTTAGTGTATACGTAAGGAAAAAAATAATTAGGAGACCGATCAGTATTAGTATTTGATGGCTATCAAGAAGGCCTGACTGAGAAGAGCACCAAATCTGCAGAACACCTTAGAAGGTACAATTTTATTGCAGCCCACAACCAAGCTTATTGAATTTGATGAAACAATGTTACTGATAATGTCAATAGATGAATTTCTCTCGAATGAAGGGGAAAATGGTTCGTATCAAAGTTAATTTAAAGATTTCCAGAAGAAAACATCGCTGTCGAATAATAAGCTGCAGAGGATATTGAAATAAACTATTGTCAGAAGGACTATAAAAAATGTTACACGTTCCGAGTATGTGGTTGTGGCTGGGGAAGATGTAAATATTCGAGTAATTATCACTACACAAGCTCTTGACAGCAATCGGTTGTTTTTGAAGCCAGGAAAAGAAAATTATGAGACCTCCTTAAATATTATTTCTCCAAACTCCCATTGGTAGGACTCAATACCTGCGATTTTCTGACAAATATGATGTTCATTTGACTTTAATGACAATTAAAATTTTATCTGTTTTTATTTATAACAATTCCTATTAATGTTTAGGAGTCATTAGTGAAAAACTAAAGAAGTTTGCCAATTTTGAGGTTATTGCACTCCCCCCCCCCAAATAAACCACAAAAAGATAATTGGCGTGAACTTCAATAAACTCTCTTTACATGCAAATGAAAATATAGTTAAATTTTAATTATTTTAAAACGAAATCAAAAGTTTTCCAACATTTCTAACATATTGGGGTTTATACCATGTTGTCTGGCCTATCAAGAATTGTAAAACCATGATCAAATGCTTTACACATGATATAGTTTTTAAAGCGTTCAAATAAATAATATTTAGAACCAACAATAATTAATAAATATTTATTACTAATTTCAGTTATCCTTATCACATGATAATATGTTTTTATAATTATATTTAAGGTAATTACGACAGCATTTCAGTATTTCAACTTACTGAGAAATATAAAAAGTGGTTAGCAGTAATAAAAAAAAGGATTTTACGATTCCAGTTTTACCAGTACATAAGCATGCCACCATAGTAGATATTCACTCCACGCTCGGCGGCACATTAGAAACAAAGGAAGAGATTAATCAATCTTGGAAGGAAAAAAAAGAAAATTTATTTAAACATTTATTTTTATGTTGCAAATTAACATACATTAGAAACAATACGTCTAACTTTCGATTTTGCCCATTTACCAATATTATAAAAAAGTACATCAATTATCCATCTATCAAAGCAAAAAGAATTACTTAAACATAAATGAGTACTTAGCCTCCCATTGCTTTTTGATTTGGTTTTCGAATGAACTTTCCTCATCATTCAAATGCATTGTTAATCTGCACCAAAAGTTTAGCTATTCATTGCTTAAGTGTATTGCATTTGTAATTATTTATGAGAAATATATTATTATAACAAAAACAGTTGTATTTTTTCAACGATCATTACCATCAGATTTTTTTATTACCATCACAGGAAGGTTCTCGTCGAATTTGTATTTAATGAAATGACAAAGAGCTTTAAAGATATCTTTAAGTTATTTATTGTTAAATTGTTTTAATTATAATGGTTCCTTTAACAAATAAACAAATACATTATAATAGTTCTTTATAATAGAATGTAACAATAACGATTTATGAACACCTAGTTTGAAGTAACATTTAAAAAGTAAATAACATTTTGTCATGATGCACATTTTTAGCAATAACTTCAGAATAAACTTGCAGAAGCGGTACCTATCAGAAACCGTGGTAACTACAAAGGCTTTCAGTGTTACCTAGCTGCTGCAGACTACAAGTGCCCAAAACAATTCTGTGAATCTATAGCAGGCTTTTTGTTGCAAGAATCGTTACAACCCGACCTGAAGGCCAAGACAATTCAAAAGACAATCGCCTCATGTCAATTTTTGTCAAATTCTTGTATATATCTTGTTATCTAATGTATAAATATGAAATATATTGTAATATTTATAAATGTACTATTTCAAAGAATATAATTAAATTCTCTAGTTCCCTGCCCACCTCTGCCAAAAGTTGGGAACATTCAGAAGACGATCTTATCGTCTTACCCGCCTCCTCACCTCACCAGCTCTCTCACTTCTTCTGAAACTCAAGCAATCCACTTTGTCGTTACTGGGGGGAAATAGACATGAAGGAATACAATGCGAAAAATCTTTAAAATGTTTAAATTGTCCCAGTGAGCACAGTCTTTTTCAAAACAAAACTTTTATTAAGGAAAAAAAAATTAAGAGTATACAGAAGACCGAAAAAATTACCTATATAGCAGCTAAAAAAAAATATGAATTAAAATGCCCATTACCCACACAATTAACTTTTTCTGATATAGTTAAAAATACAAAAATGGAACACGATTAATAAGTAAAGTAAAGTCGATATTTACTTTCAAATTTTTCTATTTTAAAACTGATTACATATTTCTTACAAAATTTCTGTATAATTTTTATTATTATTGTTTCATTTATTTATTTATTTTTTAATCTTTATTTGTCTAAAATATGCTGAACTAAACCTATTTTTAATCACCATTAATATCTACTTAATTAATTTTAAAAAATAATTCTCTATTTATTCAGGTAAAGTAACTTTTTTTTCTCTCTCCTTTATTTTATTTTTATGTCATTATTACAATGGAACTGTAACGGATTAAAAACTCATTTTAATGATCTTAAGATTCTGATTTGAGATATAAATCCATTTTGTATAGCCCTCCAGAAAACTAATCTCTCAAATCATGACAAAAGAAATTTAAAAAGTTTTAAAATATATAGGAAAGATGGGCCATATACAAATCATGGCCACCACGGGGTACTCCTTGCCGTAAACCAGTCAGTTTATTCCGAACCGATCCAAATAAATACTCATCTCCAAGCTATAGCAGTTAAAATCCATATGAATTTTACCTTCTCAGTATGTAACCTATATCTGCCACAGGATCGTCAAATTGATGACCAACACCTAATAGACATATTTAATGAATTACCACAGCCTGTGCTGTTTTTAGGGGACATGAATGCCCATTCGCCGCGGTGGGGTTCTCAAAACCTTAATACGCGAGGTAAAATAATATAAAAATTCATAGACAATACTAATCTCCTGCTGCTTAACACAGGGGATCATACTTTCCTTAGCTCTAGCTATGGGACTTATTCAGCAATTGATCTTACACTCGGTAGTCCAACGTTGTATAATTCTATAGATTGGACAGTTCTTACTGATTTACACGGCAGTGACCATTTCCCACTTCATATAAAATTTAAAACAATAAATCATATACATATCAAGCCGAAATGGGTGCTTACAAGAGCAGATTGGACTCTTTTTTTACGTCCCTTGCCACCCCACCACAAATTCATCCATCTGAGATGGACACTGATAGAGGTTGTAAAGCCCTAACAACATTATAAAGGCTCCAAAGGCATCAATACCGATGACTTCGGGATCCCTAAGAAGACCACTTGTCCCTTGGTTTAATGATATGTGTAAGAAGGCTATTAAAGAACGTCGTAAGGCTTTTTTTATATAAATTCACCAAATGTATGACGTCAGAAAACTTTATTGAATATAAAAAGCACCAGGCTATATGTAGGAATATATTCAAACAAAGTAAGGCGGAGTCGTGGAAAAAATATATTAGTTCCATAAACTCTTTTACCTCGTCAGCTGATGTGTGGAATAAAGTCCGCAAATTTACAAGAAATCCCTCTATTCCTTGTTACATTATATCGGTTAGCGGAAAACTGACAGATAACCCATCAATAATTGCAAATACATTTGCCAACTATTTCTCCGAAATATATTATTCCACTAAAAATAATAATTATGACGAAGCAATAGGTTCCGAAAGGACAGATAATGAAGCGGTCGCACATTATAACCTCCCTTTTTCCCTATGGGAACTAAAACATACCTTAAATACCGTCAAAGGCACTACACCCGGATCTGATCAAATCCACTATGACATGATAAAAAAAAATCCCAAATAACATGCTAAAGTGGCTGCTTGACTACTACAATCATGTCTGGTTCACTGGGAAATTCCCAAATACCTGGCGGGAATCAATAATAATCCCAATTTCAAAAAATGGAAAGGACAAGCGGATGACAGCCAGCTACCGACCCATATTCCTCACAAGCTGTGTCAGTAAAATAATAGAACGTATGGTCAATAAAAGATTAATGTGAATAATAGAGAGCAATAATTTTTTACAATCGTTTCAATCTGGATTCCGCAAAGGTCGATCCACACTAGACCATCTGGTTACTTTGGAGGCTGAAACCCAATATTCATTTATTAACGCTCAACATTCAATCGCGATATTTTTCGATCTTAAAAAAGCATTTGACAGTATCAAACATAATATAATCCTTAAAAAATTATCAGCTGTCGGAATCAAAGGGCAAATGTACCAATACATAAAACAATTTCTTTCACATCGCCGCTTCAGAGTACAAATAGGATGCGGATTTTCCGATGAATGCGAACAGATTAGCGGAGTCCCGCAAGGATGTGTTCTCTCAGCCCAATTCTATTCTGCCTAGCAATTAACGATTTGGGACTTAAAATGCCAAGGGGTATTAAACCGCTGCTATTTTCGGACGATCTAGCCATTATTTGTCGATCAGCAAATACAACTACTATCAAACTTAAATTACAGGAAGCAATCAATAGAATCAATAACTGGTCACTTTCAATCGGTCTTGAGTTCTCACCTGAGAAAACCAAATGCCTCTATTTCACCCGAAAAAGGATAACCCCACTATCTCCTGAACTCTATTTAGGCGAATCTTTGATATCCTACACAAATAACCACACATTTCTGGGGGTGATATTTCATTGGAAGCTAAATTGGGAAGCACACATTTCGACACTAAAATCCAATACAATAAAAAAATTAAATATATTACGCTTGCTTAGCGGGACCTCCTGGGGCTCTGACAGACACACACTGATAAAATTATACCGGACCCTAGTATGCTCGAAACTAGACTATGGAT
>NW_027106189.1:812712-818315 GCF_000696795.3 Halyomorpha halys | reverse complement strand
CTGGCGATAAACTACATTTCAAAATTATACCCTCAAAAGGATCATCCTACACATAAATACTTCTTCAAACCAAAATATTCAAATTTTTTTAGAAAAAAAATAAATTCTACACTCCCGTTGGCAGAAAGAACACATACTGCTATTGAATTCTTTAAAGAAATACCTCTTTCCATCCCGGAAGTCCTCAATCCTCCACAGGATACCAAATACAATGCTACAATTATCCCGATTGCCCAAAGGTAGTACGTCACATACTGAATATAGAATTAGGTTCTCACGTCTGTCAAAATATTCTAGATCCTTTTTTGATATATACCGTCGGATCAAAATCTAACGAATCTACAGCATCCTCTTTCATCACTCATAACTCAACCCATAAAATAAAACTACATAAATTATGCAGTGTATATACAGCTGAATTACATGCAATAGCCTCAGCACTCCACTTCTCCATGACAGTGACGCATACTAACATTGTTATCATTACCGGCTCATTAAAAGCCATGAAGAACATTTACCCGAAACACTCGGCAATCATAAAAATACACAATTACACCAACATGCGAGAAAACTTGGGAAAAACTGTTTTCATTATATGGGTGCCGGGTCACGTGGGGATCGCTGGAAATGAACTGGCGGACGTTGCAGCCAAACAAGCACTTGTCCTTCCAGGTCGGGGCGCTCCCGATGAAAAATTAAATATTAGCTAGTTGGCAAGCCATGTGGAATGAAAGCCCACCAAGGAAATTAAAAACTATTAAAAAAACGATTAAACCATGGACCACATAAAAACCGTTCCAATCGCAGGGAGGAGGTAGCTATAGCCAGATTGAGAATAGGTCATACGCATTTAACTCATGCATACCTGATTAATAAGCAACCACCGCCAAAATGTCAATACTGCAACAGTGTACTTACAGTTACAGTCAGTCACATATTTGAAGAATGTCATTTCTATTACATGAACTTACGTAGATTGGGAGTGGGACCGAGTGTTTCGGGTGCCCTGAATGATGACCGAAAAAACATAGAAATGGTTTTAATTTTCTTAAAAAGGAGTAATCTTTTGAATAAGATCTAAACCCAAAAGTTTGTCGTATGTATTAAAAAAATCTAAAATAATTAATTATTCAAACTTATTTAGCAATTAAAGAATTTCAAATCTTGAAATAGAATTATAAAGTGAGAAACGTGGGCGTTGATGATCTCAGGGTTATACGCCCAAAAGCCCCAACCAACAACTAGAGCACAGCACCTCCAGCCTCACCGAAGCTCTCAATTTATACATTAATTTCCTTTATAAAAACCTATTGTTATTTTTACATACTACTTAGTAATGTCAATAAAATAATAAACAAACGATGCCGAAATACCGCTTCTCGTATGCACAAGGCCTATAAATAAGGGTCTTAAAGAATCCTTAATAGATCACAGCCTCTACTTGATATAGTTTCGGTTTATAGCCGATCCTGAGAAATCAGGGATTTGGTGAAAGAAATGAAGGTGGCAACCAAATAATAAAGTTTTGCTCCAGTCAATGTGTGAAAATTGTAAACTCATTCTTTAAAAAAAGGGCAAAGGCAAAATGGACATGACCTTCACCAAAGGCCACAAGTTTGAGCTCCACTATTTTTTTTACTAATCAAATCAATCTAGTAAAAAATCTAGAGATCATAAAGTTTCAATTTTAACACAGACCACAGGCTGCTAAGAGCGGAGTTATATGTTGAAAAGCCCAAGGAAAAGAGACCATTTAAAGTGAAAAATAAAACTGTTATTCTTCAAGAACAAACCCAAATAGAAATATTAGATTTCTCAAAATATACTGAGAACAGTCAAGCATGTAGAGAAGAAAATACTCCCTTTGCTGTACAGGAAAAAACATAAACTCATCTCTAAAGCCATTGATGATTCAATTATACAGGTTCCCAGCTTCCTTAGAAATAAAATATGTAAACTATCAGAGGATACTAAAGAACTATTTATTATTCGCAAAAGGATAAAAGAAAGAAGTGATACTTCATAAAACAAAAGAAAAGATCTTAGGGCCCTAAATAATCAAATTAGGAAAAGTATAAAAGAAGATCTGGAAAAACACAACATAAATATTATAGATAACATTTTAGCAGAGATTAAGGCTACCAAAAAGAATTGTCCAAAGGCAAACAATGGATGATTGCTCTGGAAAACAATAGAAGAGAGGTCATAACCAATAGGGAAAAAATGAGCTGAGTAGCCACAAAATATTTCAAAAACTGTATAAAAGTAACAGAAAAACTTTACGAATAAGAGAAGGAAATATGGCCAAACATTTAAGGGAATTTCCACCAATAGTGGAAGAAGTTGCTTTTATTTTTTAAAAAACTCAAATCCCAGAAGACCCCGGGCCGGATAACATCAGTAATGAAATTTTAAAAGCAGGAGGGAATATTCTAATTAAAGAACTGACAGAATTGTTTATTTTAATTCTTTAGCAAGAAGCAATACCTAAACAATGGAAAACCGCTATTGATATATATATAGAGTTGCCTGCCTATCTCCCTCTATTCAACTATGTCAAAGGTTCTCAAACAATGGCTAACAAAAATAATAATGGAATGTGTCGAGGATGAACAAGTAGGTTTTAGGAATGGATTTTCGACAGTGAACCACATTCAAACAGTAAACCAAATCATCGAGAAAGCAAATTAATATAACTTCTCTCTATATCTTTGTTTCCTTGACTTTAGGACGGCTTTTGAAGGTATCATACATTCAGAAATATTTAAGGCATTGAGATCAATAGGAATAGAGGACAAATATATTAAGATAATAACAGAGCTTTATAAGGAGATGACAGCAAAATATAATGACTGAAGAGAAAGGACAAAGCTTTGATGTTGAGAGGGGTGTGTGACAGGATGATCAGCTATCCCCAATTTTGTTTGTTCTAGGGTTGGAGATGGTGTTCTGGCGTCTGGGATGGGAAGAAGTAGGCATTAAAATAAATGGAAAATAACTGAGCAACCTATGTTTTGCAGATGATATTGTGCTCATTGCAAAAGGCATGGAACAACTGAGAGCAATAATGAAGCAGCTTCTGGCATTGTGTGAAAGGCTGGTCTTTATCCGAACTACCAGAAGATGAAACTCATGAAAATGGCGTAAAGGAGGAGTGTAAAATTAACAATCATAAGTAGGCATATGCTGAAGAGTATATTAATCTGGGTCAGTTAATATCATTCTCGGATAGAGAAGCAAAGGAGGTCAAGAGGAGATTGGCACTCAGCTGGAAAAAGTTTTGGTCCCTCAGGCATATAATGAAGGGAAAAACAAGTACAATTGACCTTAAAAGGCAGGTCTTCGATAGTTGCATTAGCCCACTGGTCACTGACTATAGCTCAGGAGAGGAAATTATAGGTATGGCAAAATAATATTGGAAAAAGCCTTGTGAATCTGAGAAAAAGAGATCGAATAAAAAATGCTTGGATCCAGAAAGAAACAGGACTCACTGACACACTGAAGATGACAAGATTGAGCAAATGGAAATGGGCAGTGCCTCCTTTGATGCGAAGATGATAGAAGGTCCAAAATTGCCACAGAATGGACTCTATACAACCTTCAAAGAGGGAGAGGACGTCAAAAAGAAAAGATGGAGCGATATGTTCAAGAGGATGGAAGAACCCCTCTGGAGGAGAGCTACTAGGGACAGGGATGTCTGGAAGGAGAAATGGAAAGAACTCGCCTCTCAATAGGGCTGGTCACCCTGGGAAGTGCTGACTATTACTCCCAAAAGGGATGGCCTATGAAGGAAAGGATACAGAAAGATGGAAAGAAACTTGATAGAAGTTTATGTTTTGTCAACTATTATATGTATAATTTTTTTTTCTTTTTATCTTCTTTAAATGTTTATATTGTATTTTGTATGATTTTCATTTATTGCATAAATAAAAGGCAATTTCATTTCAAATTTAATATGGGTTCCATATTCATTATTAATATCCTAAATTTTTAAATTCTGAACTAAGAATACAAAATTTATAGCGAAACTATCTTAATTTACATACGAAAGGGGTTCATACAGTTTTTGATCCTAAAACGCAAAATAGGAGATGGCATAATAAAATCACATAAATAGAAACTAAAAAAATATACTTACAAGGTGTACAGAATGGACTTTCTCAATGTTGATAATTAGGAGAAAAATGGTGAAATAATATCAATCTTTAAGATCACTTTAAAAGGTGGAATAAATTAGCTTTTGATAATTTTACTCGGTTAATAACTTTCCGTAAAAAAAAAAAAATTATAACTGTTAAATATGGCCATTAAATTACAAAGATGGTAATTTTTATAGGAACTTATTTCAGGACTCAAATTGTGGCTAGCTTTTTTTAGTCACTACCTACCATAAACATTTCATAAAAAAAAAAAAAAAACTTTTCCAGGAAATCAAGAAAATATAAAAAAAAAAAAAAAAAAAAAAAAAGCATCACTGAAAAAAGAACTTGGTAAGGAACCAATAGAGTCCTATAACCTTTGTTCAAAGTGCTATTTATTTATCAAGAGTTGCTCTACAATTCTTTTTTCATGCAATATGTGTTAAGTATGATTCAATACACCAAAAATGCATTGGAAAACTGAGCCTTTTCTTACCTGGGTGGCTCGGGCAAAAGAACAGAGATTTGGAACTTACTGCCCTAGTATCAAAGCCAAGTTTTTTTTCCATTAGGATTTTTTTATATTTTCACGACATCTGCGAAAAAAGTTTTTTAATGCCCCAAGTCCTGAATTCATATTAATAACATTCATTATCAATTCATAGTAAATAACATAAATTATAAATAAACTAAGGACTTAAACAGTCCCAGAGAGGGAATATCAAGATTCATTTCTCTGGTGCCATCGTAAAATAGATTTTGGCAGACCCAGGTGGGATTCAAACCCACAACCTAAACTAAGTGCTCACCCCAGCCCACTCAGCTATCAAGTCCTCATGCGAAAAGTTATAATTATTTTAGGATGAAATATTTACTGTAGGTAACAACCATCAAAAACCAAAACATGAAACAAACTTCTACAAAAATTACAAGCCTTGTAAGGCTATACTTCACGGTTTTCAATTTGTTTTACAAAAAGTTTTTAATGGATTGCTGTCATCAAAAACTAATTTATTCCACATTTGCATTATTTAGGCAAAAGTGTAGTATTACTTTTTTTTAAAAAAACATTTTTTTTTTTCCACACTGTAAACCTGAAAAAAACATGTTTTAGCATCTTTATGATTTTTTTTTTAAATTAAGTTGCAAAATATTATTTTTTTCTGAAACATATACAACTTGTTTCCACTATAATCATATTGAGAAAGTCCATTTTGGATTTATTTCACCAGTGCTCCTGAACTAAGAGGGTTAAAATGACAGTGGAGTAAGTAAAGTCTGGTTTTAGTACATAAAAATATGCATTTAAATATTATGTGTGTAATATAGATGTGTCATTTAAGAAAATTAACAAAAAAATTTACTTTTTCGCAAGAAACAAAACTTGACTTACTTCACTGCCTTTTTAACACCATCATAGGTGATTAAATGAATAGAATAACATATATAAATAAAGGAATAAAT
>NW_027106189.1:804242-812542 GCF_000696795.3 Halyomorpha halys | reverse complement strand
TTTTTTACATAAAAATAGTAAACATTTTGTTGAGCTTCAATTTAGAAAAGAAAAATTTTGTGTAGAAATGTTGAAAAAAGAAAAAGCTGGTTTACGAAACGATGAGTAAATTCACTATGCCATTTTGTTTGTTATTGCTAATTGGAGAGTCTGGATTTGATTGGTCCATTTATCTACAGCCGTGTATCTAGATCCATAGCCTGATTCTTTATCAAGCTCAAGAACTTGATTTACTTGATCGATCTTTCCTTGGACCGTACTAGAAAATAGAAAATAGCATCAATAAAGAATACATGTTTCATGGTACACACCTACAAAATATATATATATATAAGTTACAATCAGAGTATATGTATTATGAATCTTAATACTTAAACTCCCCATGTCAACAATTCAGGATGTATATCTGGAAGATTAAGGAGGATAATAAATCAGTATTTTCTTAGTTGAGATTAGGACTTTCAGATCGTGTAATACGAATGCAGTAACGGAACTGTTTTTTTTTCTTCCTTTCTCTGGCCTCTTATTTAAGTCCATGTCTCTCATTTTGGCTTTGGCTAAAATTTTATGGAGAAAAATATTCTGAGAACAGCAGTTCTAACCGTGCCAGATAATCCTCCTGCCGTTACAATGATTGAGTCACAACAGGATCAGGGGCTTCCACCACTACCAACGACCTTGGCGGCAGCACATGCAACCACCTTAGAATGGATCAAGGTTCCTACCAGGACAGCGCAGGATTTGAGGAAGGCTGTCTCAGATTTAGACAAATTCACTGGAGAGATAGGTGAGTTAAATCATTTTATAAAAGGTGGAGATCACCAGATAGCACGGAAGAAGGGGAAAACCTGTTGGACAGGGATAATGCTAATTTGTTAAGAGCGGCAATGATTTACCGAATAAAACAGAACATCCTAAACCAAATCCAGGCCGATGAGGAAATGCTGTGGAGCCTGGTGAAGGACAGATTGAAAAAGGCATTTGGCGGTGACAGATGGACACCCGAAGAAGACATTTTTCGGATGTTCCATGCAGAGAAAAAGCTGAGGCACAGTAACGAGCAGTTTGCTGGAGTTCTCCTCGCCCCTTTCAATCAAATTATGGAAAAGATGAGAGAAACGAGAAGCATAGCGGAGGTGCAAGCCATTAGGGGATTCCTGTAACCATTCTAAAAGTACAGATCGTACTTTTATGGACTGTGCACAAGAGATGATGAACACTGGTGCGAGAGAAGAGGCCGGGTAGACAAGGGTCTCGTACAGTCGACCGAAAGCTGCACCAAGCTCGTGGAGAAGAAGAGAGTTTAGTCGAGATAGCGGAAGGGAAAGAAGTTGGACTGGAGAAAGGCGACCGAACCAAGGCAGCAAGCCAAAGGTTAGCGTAAGGAGAGAGGACCGGAGATGCCATGGTTGTAGCAGAACTGGGCACCTGGTGGCATAGTGCCCTCGTACAAAATGCTATGAGTCAGGAATGAAGGGCATATGGCGAGGCATTGCCCGTATCTATTCAGGCGAAGGAATATGAACCAGGGTGAACCCATGGAGGTGAATACCCAGAGAGTGGAGAGAAGAGGAATTCCAAGGAGATCGTACGGATCACGTTTTAGGAAAGTGTGGCTGTCTGCCTATCATCTGCATGGGTGGAGTGCAGTGTCTCATCGACACTGGAAGTTCAAACACCTTCTTGTGCAGTAGAGCGTTGGAGAGGGTGAATGGCAGAGAGGAGACACCCCAGGTGAAGGTATGTAAGAGTAAATTAATCACCCTGGATGGGCCCTGTAGCGTCAAAGGGGAGGCAAGTATAGAGTTGAGTCGGTGGGGAGTAGCTGATTCGATTATGGTACATGAGGTCAAAAAATGCCTCGGGATTAAAAGGCAATGATAGGGTGTGATTTGTTGGGAAGAGTGGGCGCGAGAGCTAAGAATACTGCAGCACGATAGGATATCAAAATAGGAGGAAACCCATTTCCATGTAAGGGACTAGAAAAGGATGGTAGTGTATGGGTGGGAGCAGTTAGTAGCAAAGGAAATTGGAGACAGTGTATCATGCAGGAGTTCGAGGATATATTCTTTAAAGAAGAGGTGTTATTGGCAACAGGGGAAATGGTGCATGAAATAGAACTAAAGCAGGAAAAGGTAACCTATGTAAAGGAGCGTCGATACCTGCAGGCATTGAGTGAGCATATATACGGGAGGAAATCGAGAATTTGAGGGAACAAGGCATCATTGTCAATAGCACTTCACCCTACAATAGTCCCTTATGGGCGGTGAAAAAGAAAGCAGTGGTGGGGGAGCGCAAACGGAGAAGTACCGATTAGTCATTGACTACCATAAATTAAACGAAAATATGGTAGATGAGCGGTATCCTATTCCCCGATTGGAAGATATATTGGATAGGTTGGTGGATCAACGATATTTAGTACTAGTAGTAGTATTACCTTAATGCCGGGTATCATCAAATAAAGATGCATCCAAGAGACCAATCGAAAACGGGATTCACGTTTGAACATGGCCACTATGAGTTTACGTGAATGCATTTTGGACTGAAGAATGCCCCTATCACTTTTCAGAGACTGATAGACGAATTTCTTAGGGATATAGATGAGTCCATGTGCCAAGTATACAAGGACGATTTACTGGTTTTTAGTAAATCGGAGCAGGAACAAAAGGCACATCTGGAGACCATATTTAACAGGATTAGGCAGTTTGAACTCAAATTGTCTCAGGAAAAATCGTTGTTGGGGCAGAAGGAGATCAGCTTCCTGGGACATATCCCAAAAGACGGTGTTAAGCCTGAAGTTCACAAAGTGAAAGCACTTCAACGAATGGCAGTCCCCAGAGATGTAAAGGGGATCAGGTGGTTGCTGGGGGCTCTTAACTATTACAGGCACTTTGTGCCGGAGATGGTGGAGCATTTGGTCGCCCTTAACAATTTCTTAAAAAAGGATAGCCGAATAGTAGTAACACCGGTCATGGAAAACAACATTAAGCGATGTGTGGAAAAGCTGCAACGAGAACTGGTACTGGTGTTCCCAGATTTCAGCAAACAATTCACGATCACGATGGATGCTAGTGAATACGTGTTGGGGCGGTGTTTTCGTAGGATAGCGAGAAGGGAGAACGTCCGGTGGCGTACGGTAGCAGAAAGCTGACAGACGGGGAAACGCTTTACAGTGCCCTAGAGCGCGAACTATTAGGGATCTTGTGGGCGGTTGAGCACTTCTGACTGTATGTGTTTGGGAGGCAATTCAGAATCCATACCGACCACCGACCTCTTCAGTGGGTAGGCAAACTGAAAGAGTCTTCTGCGCACATCACTTGCTGGAAGGGAATCCTAGGCCAATTTAATATGAAGATAGTTTATAAGCCGGGAAAGGAGAATGTGGTGGCGGATTGGTTGTCTTAGGCAATAATCATAAACGCGATAGAGGAAGAACAAGGGGAACTAGCGGGGGATATCCGACAATTCCTAAGGGAATGGACTTCAGGAGAAGAGGAGATTTCTAACTAGCAGCTGCTGGAGGAAGGAACTCCCTCATCGGGGAATGATAGCTCTAAGGGAGATAGACCGTCCGAGATGGAGGAAATGGACGAGATTATAAATGACAAAAAGTTGCAAATATGGTCGACACGATATGGTCACAACCAGGGACGAGAGAGGATCAGACATGTCAGGCGCTAATGGATGCATCAAAGGCTGGAAGAACTCACTATCTCTATGTAAGGAACGAGGTCATATGGGAAAAAATCAAATGGCTGTGGAGACTTGAACAAATAGGGATTGATAGGACATTTGTCCACTGCACGATGATGGTCAAGACTGTACGAGACAAAGAATGGCAAAATGAAGTCACTCTGGCCCACCACCAAGGAAAAACCAATCATCGCGGTGTGAGCGAGACGTTACAAGCTCTCAAGCGTCGCTACTTTTGGTGGGGGATGAAGAAGACGGTCCAGTAAGTTATAGGAGGTTGTGATGTATGCCTTAGTACACAATGCGACTTCCACCCACCTAAGGCAGTGCAAGAGGAAACACCTACTGCATTGGGACCACCCAGTGACATCCAGATTGACTCGTTTACATGGAAAGGTTTTAAGTGGATAACCGTCATCGACCTCTTCAGTAAAGTGGCCATGGCACACCAGCTCCAAGACTGGTCAGCCGAAGTGGTATTAGTCGTGCTCAGAACATGGTTTCAATTTTATGGGGTCCCAAGGCGAATTTCTTCCGATGGGGGCTGAGAATTCGATAATGCTACGATTAGAGAAGAAATGAAGACTCTGGAAGTAGATTGACTCATTAACACTCCGGGCCATCCTAAAAGTAGAGGGGGAGGATAGAAAGGCTGCATAGCACTCTGAGTGATCACTTACGGGTTTACCAGGCGGACAAAGGACTGGAACTGGATGAGGCAATGGTAAGGGCAGTAGCCGCATATAACCACACCATTCACATCACTACGAGGTATTCACCTTTTGAAGTTCTGTTTGGCATGTAAGGGCAGCGTAGGAACTTTATGGACACGGCAGAGGCGGATGGGGAAATTGTAAATCATGGGATGGTCATGCAGAAGTTATAGGAAAAACCGAGAGGGCGAAACGTCGGTGAGTGGAACGACAAAATTTAAACCTTCGTGAAGTGATGGGGGACATTAAAATTGGGACTGTTGTGTACCGCCGTTTGAGGTCCAATAGGACTAAGGAATCTCAGCATTATGAGGGGCCATTCCGGGTGATAACAATTCGGGAACCTAATGTGGTTACAATTGAAAGTATAAAAGAAACAAAAAAGAGGCGTACGGAACATTTTTTTGGCCTGAACAATAATCAATTTAATCAAATAAAAAGGAAGAAACAAATCAAATAGAAATTGATTTTAGAACCTACGATGCCGCAAATCACTTTTTAGAAAATTCTTTCATAAACACTAAAAACTTACATACTTCTACAGTAAATATTGAAATTTGGAATCATATATATTCATACATACATACTTCTTATATATACTAAAAGAAAAATGTAGGGGTAAACAAAGATGCTTAAATTGTGGAGACTATGAGCATACCCAAGGGAATGCAATGCACTAACTAAATGCGTATATTGTAAGTCATCTCACAAAATGAATGATAAAAATACTTGTATTGAAAAAAACAGACGGGAAAAAAAATAATGGCAGAAAAACCATTAAATTATAATAAAGCAGGCATCATATCATTTCCTCATTCAAACATATAACAAATTATCACTACTGGACTTCCCAGAAATTGAAGAAAATCATATTCAACCCAATTCCTCAAATATTTGAAACCCTAAAAGAAAAGTCCTTCACACTGGACTAGTGAACATGAGGTGTTGGTAGACTGGTTGACTAATAGATTTAGCAATTCAAACAACATGCCATCACTATTATTGCCAACTACAGACTGTTAATGTGAGATGTGTTACATTTTTTTTGCATATACATGATCTTGTGTTTCCTGGGTGTGGCTGAGATACCTTTCTAATTAGGAAGCATTTAACATGACTCTTATAGAAAAATTAAACAAATAATTAAAGGAAATTAATTAATAATTACAAATAATTAAAGGTTACTTACTTGTCTAATATACAGGATACGAGGAGACTTTCAACATCATTGACATCGATGTTAAGTTCTTTTGAAATAAATGGTATATGTATCCTAGTATATGGTTTGATTAATTTTATCAGTACTTGTGTGCGTATATTTCTTAAAAGATCTAAAAATTTCAAAAACTTTAATTCCAAGATTTCTAGAGGGGTACTAATAAAAATAAATGTCATATTCATAAAAATTTGTTAGTTGATCGAGGAGAAAAATAGGGTAACATTTCAAATTATAAAATATATGAACTGTAATTTTATTGTTACATGTTTTTTATGTTATTAAATTATTTCTGGTTTCAATCAACAGAAATTGTTCTGGAACTTTAAGGAAATCCATAAAACATCTACTGAAAGGTTTCATAATTCTCGCTGGATTAATCACCATTTACTGTTAAAATATGACTATGTAATATGAAATTTCCAGCAATTTCATTTTTATAATTAATTATGTTTAAATTAGATTAAGTTTGCAGATTTTTTATTTGTATGAATTTCTTTTGTTAATAAAGGAAAACAAAAAGAAGATAATAACCAACTAATTAACTGTGGTAATTGGGCAGCTCTAAAGAATAGTGATTGGGAACGTGAACTCAGCAGAAGGTCACTTACAGTTTTTTTTAATTTCTGGAAGTATCTAATAGCAAAATCAATCCATTAAACCATGCCTGGAACATAAGATATCTATCTTATTTGGTCAGCATAAGGATAAATATTTGTTAATTTTTACTACAATTGTCTTTGTTTTTATTTCCATTTTCCTTTTACAGATTTTGAGATTAAGAGGTTAGTGATACACTTTTAGGATAACTTTTTTTATGGCATTGTGCACTGGTTTATCTCAGAATCCAACCTGCCATCCATAAGACTCAACAAGTAACAATTCTTTTTTCCCTAGAACAACTTTTGGACACAACCATCTACTTAGATTTGGTCAGGTTGAAACTAATTCCTTTTTGGCTTCCTCTCCATTTCTTACAAAGCACCTCTGCTTTCTGCAATTATGAGCATGTCATTGGAAAATAATAATTTCTGAATAAGTACAAGATCCAATTTCCTAATTTTAATTTTTGACTCCTTAGTTCAGCTTTCCTTAGTATTCTGTCCATGTATATAACAAACAATAATGGGCTTAAGCTGTTTACTTACTTTACTCCTGTAAACATTTCAAATCTGTCCGTTTTAACTATCCTATATACTTTTCGATACAAAATAAGCGGTGCCTGCTTTAAGTTTATATTTATAAATCACATGCTTCACACAAAACAAATAACTCATTTATTTTCCAATGCCTACCTGAGTTCCACCCTGGGTAAATTAAAAAGTAAAAGCCCCACATAGATACAGAAAAAGAAGGTAAATATTTTTGTCCCTTTCAATAAACTTTAATTAGACATCGAACTGTAACAATAATGCTATGCCAGGAACAATTAACATTTAATATAAAAATAAAAAAAGACATCTATGAGCACACTTCCTAATTAATTTGAACATAAGTCGTTAATCCACAGCTCTTAAATATTTCTTTCAAGTAAAACTTTTAAAAAACCATACAATTAATAAAGTAATTAGAAATAAATATGAAGTAATTACAAATAAATGTAAAGTTTTACTTTAAAAAAATATGGAACTGATAAAAGTTAATTAATAAAAAATTATTTATTTAGCTTAAAATGATTAAACTCAAATTTTTTAGCAGTTAATATTAATGTACTAATTAAATTATTATAATAAAAATTGATTATTATTACAGTATCACTTAATTATAAGAAACATGAGGGGATGGAGTGAATTCCTTTTTAATACCAGTTTTACCTTCCCATCCTCAAGGTCATTGTTGTTATTATTCATTGACAGGATGTTCTGAAAGATGTGTCACTATCATTTGACCCTTGTTATGATGTCTTGATTTTATCATAATATAATCTCTTAATATAACTTTTTTACATACCTAAAGAACTGTTTTTTAAATCTAGGTGTTCCTAGAGCCAGTTTTGCACAAAACTCTCACTCTTCCCCTTCCCACACATCATTAGTGAAACACTGCCCTTCAAAAGAACCTTCTTTTAATGGTACAAACATTTAAAAGGCACATGGTCATATATCTGTATTATATGGTTGATGTCCAAGTGTTTCCCATAATATTTCATCAAGCTTTTGGCACGTACAAGTAGTTAATAGATATTTATAGTATAATGCTTGGTGTTGTCCTACTGTAAAATGATATCCCTTATGGATTTATTGCCGTTTTGCCAATATGCAGTCTTCACTTGATCTAAGAGAGTGCAGAAGTAGACATCAACTGTGAGGTGATAGTCTTTTTCAATGAGGTGCCAAATAGCTCCAATATGGTTTTTGTCAAACTTGAACTCGACTGGGGGTTATGGGGTTCATTTTCCACTCCCATCCTTCAGATTCTCCATTCCAATGAAACAATCTTGCTTGTAAAGGGTGTTTATAACAAACCGTGCAGGCAATCACTGTAAAGTATCAGCAGGGTGGACGCCTCTTATGTATTGCATAATTACTATGCACAGGCACCTCTTTTCTTACTGCTCCCTTACTCATTACGAGACCCCTCTACTGTTCTACGCATGGCCTGAATCACCCCACTCTCTTGCTAGACCACTAGCTCAACATCTCATATATATTTGAATGATCCTCATATATATATATATA
>NW_027106189.1:800019-804191 GCF_000696795.3 Halyomorpha halys | reverse complement strand
TATATATATATACATATGTGTGTGTGTACTGATACAATCATTGGTGGGAGAACTAGTCCAGCAAGTTAACCTTTTGGTTTTTTTTTCTAACACCTGAACACCTAGAAATTGCAGCATTGTACTAGCCAAAGTAGGAATGTCAAGATTTATCTCTTGGTACATTAGAAAAATAAATACAGCACAGCATCTACAGTTTGCTTTGATTTTCATGTACTATGCATTACTAGGGTAGTTGCATTCCATCAGTTTTTCTCAGCAGACTTCTTGACATATAAAGCCTTACATTAATGTTGGATTCATGGTGACAATAATTTACAATGGTTATGTGTGGATTGGTGTTCAGTCACATAAATGAGTTGAGCAAATCTTGGGTACCTCAGCACATGCCGCAGTATTGTTTCCAGCCAAACAATTTCTTGTGCTCTTAACTAATAAGAAATTTCTCACCTTTTCAAATTCTATCATTAAATTTTTTTGAAAGATCGTTTTTGGAAGATAGAAGGACTTTAATCAGAACAAGAACCTGTTACCTATTTTAACATGTCTCCATAAAAATGACTTCCTCAATCAAAAATTCTTAACCGAAACATATCATACTTGTATGAATCTAGAAAAGAGACTACAGCCCAATAAATTTACTATATACTATAGGTTTTAACATACCTTCAATATGTTCTTTAATAAAAGGATCATCCATAATATTAACTCTGTGGGTCCTAAGAATTTGCTCAAATTCATTAATATCATTATTTTGGTAAGATGATACTAAGTTCGTCATTGCAAGTATTTCTGGATCATTTTTGTAAGGCTTTGCTTCCTGTGAATCAAATGGGTTAATCCCAGATTTCATCAACCTGAAAAAAGAATCAGAATTAAAAACTTTATCTACTGATCAATCATTTAGTTAATTAATTTTAAATTACTTACATATTAGCCAAAACAAGGTATTTTAAGCAAGTTGTACGTCGAGGGCTACCTGACTCATCATAGTTCTTGAATGCTTCAAAAAAGTCAGTATGCGCTTTTTCAAATTCTCCTTCTCTAAGATGCATTTTCCCACCACATTCTAAAAAGATATAGACAAATACTATCAAATATTTAATTAAACTCAGGTGATTCCCTGACATTAAAATTTTTTTAAAGTTTACCTCTAATAACTCCCATAATTAGCGGATGAGGAATAGCAGATTTAATATGAAGTGATTGTTCATATAGAGCTTTTAACTTCTTGTTATTTTTTTGCGTAGTATACATTTGAATTTCTAGGGCATAAATTTCTAACAGTTGTGTTCCTTTTTTTAAGTCGTCTTCGCCATCATCAGTCTAAAATTAAAAATAAAGAGTAATGATGAAATAAATTAGTTCAAATGAAATAATTAGCAGTAGGTTCCAAAAGAGAAAAAAACTTCTAGAATTAAAACTTTAGGAGAAACGACATTCCTAATTACTTTTTTAACAAACTGGCTAACATCTTAAAGTGGTGTACAGTTTTTTTAATGACATAAAGTATGGTCTTTTGAGCTTTGATTATACCCATGGACCACATTTCAAAACATAAATTTATATCTATGAGGAGAAGATGGTTGGGGGCGCAGTGATGAACACAAATAAGTAAGAACTTATTTATTAGTGCCAACAATTTGGCCAGAATTTCTAACCTTCATCAGGGCTAAGAACAAAAAGCAAGATGAAAACCAATGAATAAAAGGAGATATAGAATGATTAGAAAATAACTAACATTATGGATAAATAATATTGACAGACATGAATAGTTTAAGTATTATAAGAAGATTAAGGCTGTAAAAGAAGAGTAATATTAAAATTAAGTAATAGGAAAGAACAAATAATATACTACATATGAAAATCTAGTTAGTAAATGTATGTAAAAATGAAAACTATTTAAAATAAAGTAATGAAAGAAGTGGGAAATAAAATTTATATATAGGTAATTAAATATGTGAGTAAAATAACATGATCAAGGAAATAAAAGTATAAAGTTATATAATGCAAACAAAACCAAGAAATATGAATACTTTAATTTTATAATAATAATTTAAATTAAAGTCATGGAAAAAAAGAGAAAGAAAATATATGTAATTAATGAAATATGTAAGTAAAATACTAGAATAAAGAAACAAAATATAAAGTTGAGTAAGACAAAAGAAGTAATTAGTAAGTATGACAATAATAATGTTGAACATAACTAATGAAAGGAGTTGGAAAAATAAGAAAAGAATAGAGAGGAAAGGTGTAAAAGAAAGATGGGGAAAAAAAGATTAAAACTTAAACAACAAAGCTGCTTGGAAGAGGTGGAAAATCCAAGTAAAGTAGCTCATGCGTGACAAAAAAAGTATGTTGGAAAAGATGATGAAGCTGCCAGAAGATCAAAAATAAGCTAAAAGTTACTTGGAAGGATAGAAATAAGAAATTTAAAGAAGAAACATAAAAGGTGACAACTAATTTAAAAATTATACAAGAACATTAAGTAATTTGGAATATGTTAACGATAAGTTCTGTTTGTCAGTTTTTAAATTGACAGAAAAAGGTTCTAGTAGGATATAAAAGCTTTCTGAGATAAACCTTTTGTCGTGGTTTTGGACTGTGGAAAGTATAGAAGTTTTATTAAAATCAAAGGATGGTTTAAAGATAAAGAATGTCCTGAACGTTTTGAGGCAGAATAATTATGTGAGGAGGCAAAATATTTGTTTTGTGATGCGGTCTTTAAGGAGGTTTTTGGTTTCACCAATATAAGCGGAATTGCAATTGGGAGGGGTGTAAAACAGAGAGTCCTTAAAATGTGAGTAGGTAAAAGGTAGTTTGTTATGAGATCTGACAGCAATATAAAGGTTAGGTATAGCGAAACGTACAAATTTTTGGATGTTATCTGAGAGAGAGGGGATGTATGGTAGTGACCTGTACAAGGGTATAGAGAGGGGCCATGAAGAACTGAATGAAGTAGTGACACAATTTTTGTAGTTAATTATAAGTTTATGAATGATATGGGGGAAGGGAGGAGTTATTAGTTAGGAGTATTTGTTTAATGTTGTGTATGTTAGTTCCATGGAAATGAGAATTAGAGAGGAAAAGGCAACGGTGAATAAGGTTTTTAACAATGATAATTTTTTGATGGTAGGGATGCTGGGAGTGGTAATTTAAAAGTCTCCCTGAGTAAGTAGGTTTAGTGTACCAGTCAGTGGACATGGTGTTGTCTGAGTTTCTTATGATGAGGAGGTCAAGGAAAGGAAGAGAGTAAGCAAAATTATGGGGTGAATGGTAAGAATTGTCCTAAATCCCTAAAAAATATCTAATATTTTAACTGCCATTATTCTTACATTCCATGCCTTAATTTCTCTGTAGAACTTGAAAATAATCTCTCCCTTCCTTCCTTGACCTTCTCATCATAAGAAACCCAGACAATACCATATCCACTAACTGGTGCAATAAGCCAACTTACTCAGGCAGACCTTTAAACTACCACTCACAGCATCCTTACCATCAAAAATTAACATAGCTAAAAAACTTATTCACTGTTACCCTTCCCTCTCTAATTCCCATTTTTAAGAAGTGATAAATAAAGGAATAATATACTACAAAAATAGCTGTTCACCTGAATCCTGGAAGATGTAAAATAAGGATTTAAAACAGTAAAGTGCATGGTGGAAGTAGATTGGATAGTATGGGGTTAAAGAGAAATTAGAAGGTACAGACAACATTTGTACGTAGAAAGAACTATCAATTTATAAGTTAGTAGAATGCATAGATTATATTTTCTTTCTTAATATCATTTTATATGGGCCTACATATTAATAACTGTTAGGGCTCTGCAAGGAATCTCGTATCTCCTCGTATATCAGGATACAGAGGCTTAAATGGCTTGTATAACCGCAAATTTTGATTTATCTTTAGTTATACGTTTATCGTTGCCCACGCTCAGCGGAGAAGGGGGTGAGTTAAAGTAAAAAAAAAAAAAATATAATCGCGAAAGGAAAAGAAAAGATAAAACAATAAAGATATTTTTTCCCTTGGAAATAACGAAAACCCCTAAGCATTATGGCCACAATAAAACTAAAATATACCTCTATATAAACAATTGTCGAATTGTGACCACTGGCGAATAACTTTACATGTAGATAACAGAAAACTTAGGGGTGTTACCTATTCCGTGAACAACA
>NW_027106189.1:793338-796388 GCF_000696795.3 Halyomorpha halys | reverse complement strand
GACAGAGGGCCTTTAACCTATTAACACTTCACAAAACCAAAACTCACTCGTCTGAACATACGAGTTCCCAGAATCAAAACTGTCGCCTTCACAAAAACAAAACCTATTCGTCTAAACATATCGCTCGTGTTTTTGTTTTTCCCCATAATCCCCTTTGTTTACGCAGATATCGCCAGTGTTTTTATCTTAATATCGCAATCGTAACACTTGGCCATTTGATGAGGATGAGCAAGGAAAGAGTGGCTCATAAATTTTACATTAACGTTACAGATGGTGTTAGGCAATGTAGTAGGCCGAAGGGCCGATGGAGGGATGCTGTGGGGTAGGATCTGTGACAACTGAGGATTCCTGTTACCTTTACAACAAATAGAGAGAGATGGTTGGTAGCTGGCTGTTGAGCAGGCTGAGGTCAGCTAACATGTACCTGTTGTGCTAATAAAAGAAGAACAAGAATATTATTTTATATACGAAAAACTCATTTCTTAATTTTCAATGGTCATGATATGTAATAGGACTACCAACTTGAGCCAAAATATCACAACACATTAAAAGAAGTATTACACTTATAGCATGTTTTCATTTCTGACCACACACCATGACTAAAATTTCCTTCATTTATTAATTTAATCATATAGACTCCTTTAAATCAAAAATTCATGTTTTTGTTATGTTTTTTAGTACACAAATGTACTGCTGAAGCAAATACACTGATAGGTACTTGAAAAAAATATTTGTATATGAACATATTTTACATCATCTTCCACTAAGTGAATGAGTATAATATTTTCTCATTTTTATCTTGAAGTTAATCCCTCAGATACTGTAAAGCCCCAAGTTTAAGACCAAAAAGAAAAATATATTTGTAATGGTATACTGTCACGAGCTCAAGCAACAGCTAACAGAAACCCGCCCCCGCTCCCCCTGGAAGTCGTAACATAACATAACCAATACCAAATAATCAATTACTACCTTGTATAAATATATATAAAACTGTGTAACTCTGTGAACACCAAATTATGGTATATATTATTAACAAAGAACTTCAAGATGAGCCCAAATAAATTTACTATTTGAATGCCTCTCGATGTCAATGTTTACTAGAGACTATATAAGATCTCATTTGATGATGAGACATTATATACATACTTACAAACAACTTTTTATGTTTATTCTTATACTCTTATCATATTTTACTATGTTTGTATCCTTTCCTAAATTAGCTTGGCAAAGTGGGGCAAAACATGAGTTACTTATAGATAGTTTGTCTGCTATTTTAGTATCTTTTTTCACCGCCACCCAGACCATCTTCCTACAATTAATTGCATACGGTCAACTATTAATAACCAATTTGGTGTTTTTACAGGAAAAGAAGTCTATTTCATTAAATATTATTTAACTAACTCATAGGAATTGATATTAACATTTAAGACAACCTACAAAATTATTACCTTACAAGATTGATGAAGCTGTTTCAATATTTTAGCTAGTTTTGTAAAATCTTCTCTATCATAATATAATTTACCTAATTTTGTATTCGTCTTAAACCAAAGTCTATCATTTTTTGCATCTTTCAAGGCCTCTAATGTTGTTTCATAAAAATTTTGCAATAACTCCATCTGAAATTAATGAAATCAATTGTAACTGTAATATTAGTCAATATAAATGTTTTAAAATATTTGTCACTGATAGCAGAGCAAAATATCACTTTAAAGTCATAATTTATATGAAGACTATTGTACTAATATAATCATTTATACATCAATGGAAATGATAACAGTTAACAAATCAGATATTAAATGTTTTTATACCTTTAACGATGACCTTGAATGATTTAACATAAATTTCAAAAATGGATAAAATTTTTATATCAAATTATTAATACAAATTCTAAAAATTAACTAATAATAAAAACAAAAAATAATGTTACATACATTTTTTGAAGTTGATATATAGTCTAAAATAGAATTAATAGATTTCTCGCTATGATTCCTTGTAACAGCACTTTTTATATACGTCAAAAGAAGTTGATATTTCTGCATCATTTCTTCAAAATTATTCTGGAGATAAAAAAAAAAACACATAGATGAATAAATATTTGGAAAAATTATAACAATAAAGACAAATGTGATTTCTAAAATTACTCTTTTAGAAGTACAATAGTTTCAACTTATAACCAATATCGAATCTTGCTAATTCAAACAAAAGTTTGCTCACATCATCCAATGAAAAAACAAATAAATACATAACACTAGGTTGCAATGGAATTAATTCCAGTTTTTCCTATAAGCAAAATAAAACATTAATACTTTATAAATTCAAACATGGTACAATTTGAATTATCAATGATTATACAGTATGACAGTACAAGTATGAATTGAATAATGATTATTATCTGTTTATTACATATTTTTGATTCTGTTCAAAACTTCTTTTTTAATTATTTTCTTAAAACTGTTTAGTTAGTTTAGTGTCACAAAAGTTTCTACAATGGACAGAAAAATCAGTTTTTGGAAAATAAATTCTAAAACCAATTCCCAATAGGAAAATAATAAACCGCTCTTTCTAGTTGTTTTCTCCATTAAGTATCTCTGTGACTGATTCCGACATATGGGAAATAACCACATCATTTATTAACAATGGTATAATTTCTCTAGTGAATGAGCATGAAAACAAAATAGAACAAGGATTGCACAGACAATATTTGTAATTAATTCAATACTTAGGCATTTAATTAATTAAATAGATATGGTAGCATTGAAAAAAATTAAGTTCATATAAAAAATTCTTTATTAGTTAGTTTCATATTTACTTTTTTTATATCTAATATTTTAAGATATTCTAAGTACAATATATTGCTTAGTTAAATTTTCTTTACAACCCTATAGATAGAACTTATCAGAAATCTAGAGCATTACAAAGTTAAAGATACATATGTATAAGTTAGTGTTTGGAGAAAAATGGCAAAAAACCGAAAAGGTTAGCTGAATAACACTCTGAATGCATAAACAAGACTGCCTTTATTGAGTTTATACCAATATTTTATTTTATAT
>NW_027106189.1:784055-793257 GCF_000696795.3 Halyomorpha halys | reverse complement strand
ACCAGTTTATGAACAGTCCACGTAAAATTATACTGCACAATATAACATATAAAAAAAAAAATTACAAACAACTATTTACAATAACCCATAGAGAATAAACACTAGACAAACAGTCCTCGCAACTTATCTTGTACAATATGTAAAAAAAAAAAAAAAAAAGAAAAACAATTTACAATAAATACAAGAGTGAAAATAAAAAACTAATCCCTCCACTATACAAACACAAAAGAGAAAAAATATATACCATCTCAATAAAAAATGAAAAGAATAATACAGAAAAATGTATATGTACAAAAATTGATTCTTATTACCTGCAATGAACACTTATAACTCATTTCCACGAATCGATACAAGTAATAATATACAAAAAACAACAACAAAACAAAAAAGAAATTACATTCTGTACAACCGTACCCTTCAGTGGTGATAAGAGGGCATACCAAGCTCTATAAAGCCAGGATTTTTAGCTGTTCGATATGCACTATCACCTTCTTTTTAAGTCATTGCAAATTCTCAATGATGATAGAGTTATATTCCCTAATCACTATTACCCGCTGTGGCTCCTTTGGTCCAGAATTTGATATTGCCCATTAGGTCACGCACTTTCAAATTTTGTTACAACCTTTTATCCTGTTCCACAATTTCCTGAGGGCTAAACTGTAGTCGATTACTTCTCCAGTCATCATGGCTCTAAAATCACTCTGACTCCGCTCAAGCCAAAAAGAATTTCGAAGGGCGCAAACACAGTCACCATATGTACAGAATGTTTATACACTGTGATTGCTCATTCCATCATGTCGTCAGGTTCCAATTCCTTTTTCAATTGATATACATGCAGATGGTCGCTGAGAATCCTGTGAAGCCTTTCGATCCCTCTTCTGCTCATATGATGCTCCAAATGTTGAGATGCCATACTACTTCTAATGCCTTCATTAACTCTCTGATATGTACATTATCAAATTCTCTACCCCCCTCTGACGATATTCTGTCAGGGACCCCGTAAAATTGAAACCAAGCGCGAAGAGCTCACAACACAACCTCTGCCAATCTGTCTTTCACCAGGTATGCTGAATAGACAAGCTATTTTACTGAATAGATCCATGACTGTAACCCATTTGAATCCCTTCCAAGTGAAAATGTCTACTTGTAAAATATCACTAAGCACTACTCTTGTGGTAGGTTTTTCCTCATGTCTGGTTTGGGGTGGATGCTTGCCATATTCCGTGTGGAGGCACACTTTACAGCTCCCTATAGTCTCTTAGATGATGCCTTTCAACCTATAATAAAAGTATCAACGTTATAATCCGTGCAGGATTTCGTTCAATCCTCGGTGGTTCGTCTTTCCATGGTGGTATGCCAGGGTTACCTCTTTCTGTCATTCCATATCTTAAAGAGTTTTCTCTATCAAGATGCAGAGAATGAACAAACAATCCATCCTGATCTGTTCTGATCTCCACAATTGTTGGATCTTGTCCCAGATCACCGCATTGCCTACATATAAATGTATCTGTCAAGGTTCTACAAATTACTGCTTCCATGGCTCCCAGCTGTGACAAAATTTTGGTGATACTGCTACCCTTATATTTACTAAGTTCGATCTTCACCATGCCCATGGTCCTTGTCTTCCAAATGGCCTGGCGTTGTTTGTCATTTTCCATTTCTTTGAGTACTTCTATCTCTGCCAGTCTTTCCTCTGTTGAACTTCCAATAGATGATGTCTCATCCTCATTTCCATGTCTGAATGCTCATCTTCCCCTAGAGTCCATTTTCACATCTCTAGACGGGTCCCCATGGTTGTCCTCTACTGCATTAATGGTTATTGCTCGAGAAATAACATTTTCTTTTCCTGGCTTGCAGGCAATATCCATATTGTATTAGACCAAAAGCTCCTTCCAGCGAGTAATTCATGCCAATGATTCTTTAAATTTCCTGATCCACTGAAGGGGTCTGTGGTCACTGTGGATCTTAAAGAGTAGGGTCCACAGTGGTCCACTACCCACACAGTCCCCAATAACTCTCGTTAAAGCACTATAACGTTGTAGGCTATGGGACGTTACCCCTTTACGTATTGCTGGGATACTACCACCACAGAGCGCATACTCACTGGCATCCATCGTAAGTCCTAACAGGCTCTGGAACACAAGTAGGTTATCCACATACACTTGACAGACAGATTCCATTCATCCATGACCCTTTGGAATGTTACCGGAGCATTTTTTAGGCCGAAAGGCATCCTTGTAAATTCAAATGGCCCCTCTCTAAGGCCATCTTATTCTGATTTTTCGGGTGCATCTTAATCTGGTGGTACTACGCCTTCAGATCCAGTGTGCTTAAACTTGTAGACCCATTTAATTGATCCAAAATATCCTCACAACAAAAAAAGATTCAACTTTTATTACCACAAAACTGCATGAAATTCACAACAGGAGACAACATAAAGGTTAAAAGAGAGAAAGTATATTATCCAGCAACCTGTAAAGAAAGTTTGCACGAATATAGTAACGATATTGGAACATGAAAATCAAACTTTGGAATCTCGAAAAATCTAATAATCAAAAGTACTACGTTTAAAAGATGTACTATGTTAGACTTACTGAGCCCTCAGCTAACCGATGAAGTAAAAGAAATGAAGTGCAAACTTCAGGGAATAGATGAACTGAAGGAGATAAAAGAAACACTTCAGAAGCAATCGGAACTTTCATTCGAAAACATGGATAGGCAACAAAAAATCGAGACACTTCTAGAAGAACAAAAACCATGATTCCTGCCAATAAACACCTCTATTGGTGAGCCAGGCAGAAGAAAATGACTGCAAAAATAAAATATGTCTGGTTTAGCGGGGGTGAAGTTCGTTGCAGGTAGTTGGATGGATGCCCAGTAGTAACAATAGGAAAATCAAGTGACCAGTCTTTAGCTGAACATTGTATATAAGTTACCCCGATTGTACAGTTACTTTATGCTTTCTCCCCAGAAATGTTTTTATTGTAATTTTCTATATTTCCTGTTTTTTTTTTGTTGTTGTTGTTTAAATGTAGCTGTTTCTATTTCTTTATGGTTGTATTCATTTTTTCTCGCAAGAAATATTTTATTTTATTTTATTTTCAATGGTTTTTATTTTTTGATAAATGACTTAGAATTTTATATGATAATTAGCCAATCTCTATTAATTTATCTAAAACAAGGAGATATTTATTTTTTATTAAGCTAAAATTAATCTCAATTGAATATTCTTTTCGAAACTCTAGAAATTTATTTTTTTATTTCAAAGTTTATTTTATGTTTGATTTTTATTTTGTTTATTTTTTTGCTATATATAAACTTAATATTACATTTAAAAAATGTTATATCCCATTCCCCATCCACGATCCTTTATTTTCACACTTCTCAACTGTTCAGTCATGACTAATATACTAAATTCCTGTCACACCAATTGCACAATCCCTTATCGCACACTACAATGAATTTCAGAAATATTCTTTAGACAATTTTTATCACGTTATAGCAGTATCTGAAACCTGGCTAAAACTTTTTATCCCTTCCTCCCAGATTTCCCTACCAAATTACACGTTCCTACGCCATGACAGACATGATCGCACGGGAGGTGGTGTCGGTTTATATATCCATGAAAGTCTTAAGGCTAAAATCCTCCTACAGTCTCCTTCTCATGACTTTGCTCACATGGAATACCTGTTCATTGAAATTTCCTCCTTTACCTCACCGCTGTTATTTGCCATAGTTTACAGCCCTCCTCATGTTCCATTCAACAACTTCTTTGAATGAACCTGATTTCCCCTCCCTCATCAACCTGATTTCCCACTACACCAATATTATTGTCGCCGGAGATTTTAACGTGAATATGCTCTCACAATCTCCTGAAAAACACTTCCTAACTGACCTACTGTTTTCCCTTAACCTTTATCTTGTTCCTTATTCTCCTACCCATCACACCCAATTTTCCAACACCTGGTTAGACCTTTACATCTATGACTCCCCTATCAAAATTCTGTCTTCTTCTCAACATCCTGTTCCATTTCTCTCATCACATGATCTGATCCAAATTACATACGACCTACCCGTGAAATCCTTCACCCCCAAAATAGTATCATATCGCAATTTAGACCTTGTCACTAATGAATCCCTTCAGCCTGACCTTAATGCTTTCCAATGGGACATCATATATTCCTATAACTCCATTGACCCTTTTGTAACCACCCTGACCTCAAACCTAAAATCCATATTAGATATCCATGCTCCTTTGAAAACCAGAACCATACGCCGTCCCACTGCACCTTGGCTGACCCCCGAAATAAAGGAAATGATGAAAAGAAGAGATGCAGCGAGGCGCAAATACCATCGAATCCGCTTACCTGCCGATTACATGTCTTTCAAGATCCTCCGGAATGAAACCCAATCTGCAGTCCGACTTGCTAAAGCCACCGACTTTCATAATACCCTTTCCACTGCTCCTGATTCCAAATCCAAATGGAAAATACTTAGTAACCTATCCCTACCAGTATCCAATAATCTCAGTTCACTCCATGTGACTCCAGATGACCTCACTGACCATTTCTTATCCTATGCTCATAATTCCTCTATTTCCGATATTCAACATCACAATTTCAATCCTGAAGACTTCTTTTTCTCACATCTGTCCTACGATGAATTACTTTCCACTGTCCTAAATTCCCACACTAATGATTATGGTCCTGTTAGTATTCCAGTAAAACTAATAAAATCCAGCCTCCCTGTCGTTATTCCCGTTCTTTACCACATCTACAACTTTTCATTGCAAAACTACATATTCCCATCTTACTGGAAAACTGCCCTTGTCCAACCGTTGAAGAAAATTTCCAACCCTAGCTAACTCCACGACTTCCGTCCTATATCTCTTCTATCTAACCTTTCCAAACCGTTAGAAAGCCTTGTCCAAAATCAACTCATAAACTTCCTAGATGAACGTTCCCTTATCAATCGTTTCTAATCTGGCTTTCAATCTGCCTACTCGACGCAATCCGCTCTCCTTCAAATAACCCATGACCTCCAAAACTCTATTGAACACCAAAACCTCACTATCCTCATCCTTCTAGATTTTTCCAAAGCATTTGACACTGTTGACCATAACATCCTCTTTACTAAATTGTGTAATCTTCCTCTATCCAACAGTGCTCTGTGCTGGTTCAAATCTTTTCTCTCAAATCGGTCCCAGTATGTAGTCGTCCCAGGTGAACCTCCATATAAAACCCTCCCCCTTTCCTGTGGTGTTCCTCAAGGCTCTTCTCTATCTTTTACTCTGTTTGCTATTTACATTAATGACCTTCCCCTCCAGATCCATCACTCGCAATACCACATCTATCCAGATGATTACCAAATATACCTGTCCTTCCTGCCTTCTGACCTATTACCAGGCACAGAGAAAATTCAAGAAGATTTGGATGGGATTTGCGAATGGGCAAGAGCTAACAAGTTGAAGCTAAATGCAGAGAAGACGAAGGCAATCTTAATAGGCTCCAATCATCTCCTTAAAACTGTTCCTAATATTCCAACTCTGTTTCTGCGTGATAGTCCCATCAAATTTTACCCTACCATCAAAAACCTGGGATTAACCTTCGATCAAACACTTTCCTGGAAAAACCATGTATCCTATATCTCTCACCGTACCTTTTCAACTTTAAAACGTTTAAATTACCTCTGCCACCTATTTCCACTTGAAACTCGTAGAGTCCTGGTCACTTCTCTAATATTTCCCCACTTCGACTATTGCTGTACAGTATACGGGGGCGTCTCTGGGGATCTCGAAGCAAATTAAAACGTTTGATTAATTGCTGTGAATGATTCATCTTCGGGATCCCAAGGGACTCCTCTGTTTCCCGTTTTTAAGCTGAGATGAAGTGGCTTTATCCTTCCTACCGTCGTAAGTATTTGCTGGCTTCCTTTATCTTCCAAGTCATCCAATCCCGCCGTCCATCATACATCTACGAGCTCCTTCAATTCAAATCCTCCATACGTTCCCACAATACCCGTTCACAGTCTTCAGATTTATACACAAGGGCCCACCAAACCGCTGCTTTTGATAGATCGTCCATTATCCGAGCCTCATCCTTATGGAACTCCATCCCTTCCAACATCCGTCGTTCCAATACCCTCCCTACCTTTAAATCCCGCCTGTTCAATCATTTCCTATCCATTCAGACCCCATAAAATTGTAAATTAATATAATTGTAAGTATATATGTAAACTATTACATCATTCTTAATTATTTTTACATCGTTTTCTTTTCTCTTTTTATTTATTCATTTTTTTTTATTGTTCAACTGATAAAGGTGAGAAAGTAACCTATAATTATTTTTTTTTATTATGACTGTTTATATTGCTTTGTATTCTTTGTTTAAGTATTTCTGAGGCTCCTCAGCCCTCATCTATTGATTTCTCTGTATTATTCTAAAGGGACTCGTCCCAGAATAAATAAAGTATTGGAGATGGGCTCTGGCCGGTGACAGTATCACATCGGCTCCACGTTAGTGCTGTATCGTAAGTGGTTTACTGCGCAGGTTCGTAGCAAAAATTGGCATGCTTCGTGATTAAAAGGAAGACTAAACATCTCTAAAATTCCAAGAAGATTGAACCAGCCATTACAGAGATTGTCAAATGTGAAGGAAGCATCATTTCATCGGGACCTGTTTGCTGTTATCAGCGGCTCAGCTCCCCACTCCTGCCAGCTGGAAATCAAGGTCAGCCTCTCTACTCCTCTGTCATCCGAGGAGCCCTACGTCTTTGTTTTTTATTTTTTTTTTCTATAATGTTCGACATAAGTGTATATCACTTTTTATTATTTTAACGATTAGACTAGTCATATTATTTTTAGCTTATTTATTTTAACTTGTTTTAACCTATTTATTTATTTATAAAATCTTTTTATTATTTTAAATTATATTGTGGGGAGTGATAGGGATAGAGATATTGCGATGTAAGTGCATGTATGCATGTCTTTTGGTCTTAATTTATTTATTTATTTTTTTTTTTTTTTTTATTTTAATATCCATGAATTTTAACTATATTTTAGTAAGTTATTTATTTATTTTAACATATATAAACTTTAGTCAATTGTTTCATCGATGTATGTGTTGGGTAATCTTGGATGGAAAAAAAAGAATAAATAAAAAGGAAGGAGAGCAAAATTAGAAGGAGTAAAAATGAACAACAATGGACATGAAATCAAAGAAAAAGATAGAAGTGGGTCAGACGGTATGGGTTCTGAGGACTGGAGGGACAGTTCAAGAGGCAGTTGTTGTTTCTCTGATGTCTGTGGCTACTACGGACGGTGGTGAAAAGGACTTTCTAAAAGTAGAATGGCCAGATGCAGACGGGGTAGTTTTAGGAAAAACTATCTCCATTGAAGATGTTCTTCCTCGTCCACCGAAAGCCCAAGGCAGCATCACGGAGGCGGGCGGCGGACAACAAGGCAAAAGCCCACGCCCTCAGGATAAGGTTTGTCCTATCTGTGGACTCTCTTTTAAGGGTGAAAGAGGCCTCGGAACACATATCGCAAAGAAGCATCCCAGGGAGGCTAATAACAACACACTGAGGGGAATAATTAGTAATGTAATAGGTCCTAAAAATAGAGAGGAAGAAAAATCTAAGATAAAGGAAGACATTGCAAAATGGTCTGCTACTTTCAAAAGCCTACATGAACAAAATACCATGAATACTGCGGATTTTGATGAGGCCGTAGGCAAGTTCCTAATATTCCTAATATTCCTAAGGACGATCAATGCGGAACTGCCAGGCCCCCAGCACCCAGCCGTCAAATTCTACAAAATGAGGAAGAAAAATAAATCTAATATGGCGGACAAAGGTGCCGGGAAAGTATCAAATCCACAGAGGGCCAATAAAGCAGACCGGTGTCGTCGGCAAGAACAGTATCAATACGAAGTTGCACAATACAATTATTATAATAAAAGAAAAAAAGTAGTGCAAAATATTATGAATGCTGACGCTCCTAAGCAATGTCCCCTAAAGGTGGCTGAAATTGAGAGGCATTATAAGACCCTTTTTGAAAGCGAAAATCTCCATAAACGTGTGGAGTATGAAGAACAGGCCCCGATGCCGAATTTGATCTCAGTAGAAACTGAATCAATACGGAGAATCACTCAGGCGGGGGTGCACGATTTTTATTTATAAAGGCAAAGGAAACGCAAATGATATATCATCCTAGAGCCCAATTACGATATATTCAATCGTGCGCCGAATTATTGAGAAGGTGCTTGATTGTGAACTGAGTAAACAGGTCATCTTCCACAGAAATCAAAGGGGTTTTATAAAGGGCCTTCCGGGAGCGCACGTCAACGCGAGAATTATCGATGCGATTTTGAAAGATGCAAGAAGTAAGAAAAGTAACTGCGCGGTCATGTTTCTCGACGTTGGTGCCTTTGACAATGTTGGCCATGATCATATTGTGAGCTCACTGAAGGTGAGGGGTGTGTCGCCGGATCTTAGAAATGTGATTTCGGCTCTCCTTACTACGGACAGCATCAAAATAAATGTAGGTGCTCACTCAACAAGCCAAATCAGTGTAAAGCGTGGAGTTCCTCAAGGCGGCCCCTTGTCGTCTTCGCTATTCAACCTGGCCATAGACTATCTATACCGCGACCTGTGTGAGCAAAACTTTGTAAGTAAATATGGATATAAGCTCAATAGTGACCAAGGTAGTGTGGTCCTCACAGGGTTTGCGGATGACCAGGCGGTTTCAGCGTGCGACAAGGTTGCTGTGGAAAGAGTTATTGATAGCGTACAGAGGACGCTCAAAGAAATCGGTTTGGCATTGAATCCTCAAAAGAGTGTGGGCATCGTCATAAATAAAGGAGAGCTGGAATCGACGAAGCTCTCCCTCGAGAACGGAGATAGCATCCTAACAATGAAAGAAGGAGATACCATAAAATATTTAGGATGCACATTCTCGGGAGAGCTACAGTTCAACGAGGATTCGGTGACAAAGTTGAATATGAATTTGGATAGGCTTGTCACCTCGTGCTTGCTTAAGGCCGAGCAGAAGGTCAACATTGTCAACCAGTACGTGTTCCCGGGTCTTACATACCCTCTCCAGACTGCTCCCCTCACAAAGCTACATCCTGACATCCTGAATGGCATTGACACAATGATTCGCAGAAGTGTTAAAGCCATTATAGGGCTCCCTGCGAACACCTCC